>NC_079220.1:52148331-52218964 GCF_029633865.1 Lampris incognitus | reverse complement strand
CAACACTGTTGTGGTTCCCTTCCCTCGCTTACACCCCACCCCACCCCCTACCCAGTGAACCCAAACCCAGCCCCTGTCTGCAGTACTGCACCACAGCTAATGGCACACGCTCCATTCCCCCCCCCGCCCCCCCTGTGGATTCTCCCTCGTTTCAGTCTTCCATCCCATGTACCCCGCCTGCCGGGGAGCAACCGCCAAAGTGGCCTCGTCTCTCCTCGTCAAGGTCACAGGTAGCGGCACTCGCAGCCCTCAGAGTAATGCTTCAGTCAAGTACTGTGCAATGCACTGACTGCCAAGTAGTACCGTCGGAGTGGGCAAGGATCTGCAGAAATACACGCGCATGCATGCATGCATGCATGACAAGCACGTGCATGCATGCATGCATGCGTGCGTGCGTGCATGCATGCATGCATGTGTGCGTGCATGCATGCATGACGAGCACCAGACAGCAGATTGCTCCCCTGGTAGCTGCCTGCTGCAGAGAGTCAGCTCAGGTCACAGCGAAGAGATACGGAGCATCTGACACCAGGGCTGTTTGCGAAGTTCTGCTCCACGCTTCCGTCCTTTCCCCAGTGCAGCCGATCAATTGCTGCTCTGGAAGCCTGAACCCCCAAATTGGGGACGGAGACAAACGAATAACAGCAACCAGAATACAAATGATCTCTCTTAAGTATTGCGCCATCGGTCGATGTGCTTTGATACCAAACGTGATTTAAAAAAAAACAGTCTTTCTTTTCGCTTCATCGCGCGTTGCACAGCCGCGGCAGGCCTCATTACGGGCAATCGCCATCATTTCCAACGATAACAAGGACCGGCGGGCAGCCGCCGTGTTTGGGGTTCGGCGATGAAGAGGGCCGCGCGGACGACACGACGATGGAGAATCGCTAACATTAATCATTGTGACCGGGGAGATGATCTGGTTTTGAGCGATTAGACATCTCCTGCAGAAGGGGAGGTGGAGGATCTGGGGGGGGTGGGGGGGGGTTGTACAGTCATCCAGCACGGCCTTGAAACTCAGCGATAAAGTTGGAAAAGGTCGCACTTAAAATTTCAGGGAGGAAGTTGAGAACACGTACGCCCCCCACCGCACCCCACCCCCCGCCCCCCGTCCCCCGCCCGTCTGGAGTGCGGGGCTGTGCAACCGCAGGAAAGAGCTGACAGGGGGCCGAATTAATGAACGCGCTTTTTTTTTTTTTTTTTACAGTGACACAAAAAAAGTCCAGCTGCTGGCATTCGGCGGCGGCATTTTTTTTTTTTCCTCCTCCCTATTTTCGACCCCTGGTTAGACGGGAATCTGTTGAGACAAGGATCTTTTTTTTTTTTTGGGGGGGTTTGGTTTTTTCGTCACGGCAACGGGCCCTAAGAGAGAGTCCATGTAGAGCTGCTAAACCACAGACTTACTGTGGGCCCCTGTGGAGCTCGAGAGAGGCGCTTCTGAGCTCCAGCTCTCCGCTTAAGGCCACAAACAGCTGCTGGTGCTGCTCGCCGCCGCCGGACCGGCGTCCTCCGGCCGAACCCTTCTGACGATGCCAGCTTAGCCTTCCGCCCGGCTGCTTTCATTTACAGTAACGGCATTACTGTAAGTACCGCCACCTGTTGACGGATTGTAGGAATTACAGCGGCTCCGTTGTTGGTGTCGAGCATGACACCCCCCCCTCCCCTCCCCCCCCCCGGCGTCGCACAACAGCTCCGTTTGAACCGAAGGACGCTGGGAGAGGAGGAGGAGGAGGAGGAGGAGGAGGAGGAGGATCTGCTGCCGGCAGGCCCGCTGTGATCCCGCTGCAGGATCACAGCGGCAGACACACAAGACACACGGGGCAACAGGGGCCGGGCTGACTTGCTGCTGCTGCCCCACATGGAGACGCTCACACGCCGAGACAGAGCGGGCTATAGCGTGCTCCGCTAGCGTGTCCTTCAGGTCTCCGCGCGTCGTTTTGAGGGGCTGTGCCGTGGCACGAGACTTTGTCAGACTGGCTCACTTGAAGCTGGACTACCGGATGAGGGCCCGGCCGGGAAAACCGTCACTCGTCCGTCAGCCGCCGGCTCCGGCTCGGCGGGAAGGGAACCTTACAGGATGCGCCGGAAATACCCAGCCGACCACCCGAGGCTGGACGCCACGAGACGGTGACACGTTACGGTGAAGCAGAAATGGCTCATAATTATACCAGGCAGCTAGGAGTAACACGTGCGATTAGGAGGACCCACGTCCGCCATCTTGGCCCCGCTCTCGGAAGTCCCATGGCCAAAAAATCCAACCCTGTTGAAGAGGTCCTGTATCCATAGTGCGAGGAGAACCAGGTGAACTATAAGAAAGGTCCATGTGTGCTTAGTCCACATTTTTCTCCCCGGTTGTGCTTGGCCAATTACCCCGCTCTTCCGAGCCACCCCGGTCTCTGCTCCACCCCCTCCGCCGATCCGGAGGAGGGCTGCAGACTACCCCATGCCTCCTCCCGTACACGTGGAGTCGCCTGCCGCTTCCTTTCACCTGACAGTGAGGAGTTTCGCCAGGGGGACGTAGCGAGTGGGAGGATCATGCTATTCCCCCCCCCAGTCTCCCCACCCCCCGCCCAAACAGGTGCTTTGACCAAACAGAGGAGGCGCTAGCGCAGAGACCAGGACACATACCCACATCCGGCTTCCGCGGGCAACACGGGGAGTCGACCGCCGATCCCCGTGTCGGTAGGCAACAGATGAAGTAGACCGCTACAGTACCCGGACGCCCCTGCTTGGTCTACGTCCATCCATCCGTTATCCGAACCGCTTATCCTGCTCTCAGGGTGGCGGGGGGGGGGGGGGGGCTGGAGCCTGTCCCAGCAGCCACTGGGCGGCAGGCGGGGAGACCCCCTGGCCAGGCCGCCGACACGGCCTCAGCCTGGACGTGCAATAAAATCATTAAAAAAAAAAGAAAAGGAAAATTGCAAAAAGGCCCAAAACTAAAGGATAACGACACATCAAACCGAATCCGAGCGTACACCGAGACGATGGCGAGGTCAGCCGTGCCGCCATCGTCGTCCGGGGGTCAAAGCGCTTTAATCCTGAGCGGCTGGGGAAAGCAGGGACGGGCCGCTGGCCGAATCTGTACTCGGATGTGATGTCACCAGGGTGATTTACACAGGCCGAACTGGACAGAGGGGTGGATGGGCTGGGTAGGTGAGTGGGGGTGGGGGTGGGGGTGGTGGTGGTGGTGGTGGTGGTGGGGGTGTTGCAGCACGA
This sequence comes from Lampris incognitus, assembly GCF_029633865.1. NCBI lineage: Eukaryota > Metazoa > Chordata > Actinopteri > Lampriformes > Lampridae > Lampris > Lampris incognitus. The sequence continues at coordinate 52,215,751 of NC_079220.1, read as the reverse complement.
AAGCACAACTCCCCCTTCTGACAGCCAGCTCTCTCACCGGCACTGCCGGAATCGACGGGAGGAAGATAAATCTAATGTCGGTGTGCATTGAATACACAAGGCAGGAAAGAAAGGAGGAGGAGAACGACGGCGGCGTGGGGGTGGTGGTGGCGGGGGGGCGGGGGGGGGGTGGTGCTGTAAGGAGCAACACATTCATCTCCGGAGGAGAAAAAGAAGCAGGGGAGCGGTAGCGACTCGTAAATCTAACAAACGAAGGGAGAATGCAGGCCCCTAAATCCCTCCTGCTGGCGGACGAGAAAAGGACGCCTCACCCCCACCCCCACCCCCACCCCCACATCTCCACCCCTCGACCCGTCCAGCTTACAACACTCGAAGCCAGATCACTTAGATCCGCGCAGACAGGCAAGCGGCGGGGCGGTTTGTTGAAACAACAAGGCCCCCGTAGAGCCGCTGCTGTTACGCAATGTTGCCGTGTCCTCACCACAACATGAGTCACGGTGAGCCTGAAAAGGATGAAAATACAGTAACAGCGTGTCCTGGGGGGGGGGGGGGGGGGGTGGGGGGCTTTAAGTGCCTACGCTTAAGACGGAAAACAGCGTCGCAGTCTCACCGTCCGAGTGCGCGTTCAGATTTGTGCGTGCGCGAGAGAGCGAAACGGGAGCAGGAGGAAGGAGGCGCCGCTTCAAGGAGATGGAAGGAAGAGGGAGGGAGGGCGGGCGGGCGGATAACGTGTAAGATGGAGATCCAGAGATAGAGAGAGGAAGGAGGAGGCAGGATACGGAGGGAAGTGGAAAAGCGGGGGGGGGGGGGGGGGAGGGAGGCAGAAGGAGTGACGAGGGAGGGGGCGCGAGACGGCGACGGCGAAATGAAAATGGCACAAATGCCGGAGGACGGGCGCCGAGGGGCAGCTTAGAGGACACTGTTTTTGTGCTGCGCGGAGAGCAAAACTAAGCCACCTGCTCCACAAAAGATGGCCCGTTATTGTGTGTGCGTGTGCGTGGCATAAACCGACTCCAGGGGCAGCCTCTTCTGCGAAACACTTGAGGGGTTTGTGACAGATAAGAACCGGCTGGCCAATTTTTTTTTTTTTATAAATTTATTTCTGATTTTTCCCTTTTTTCTCCCAATTTAGTGGCCAATTGATCCCTATTTTAATTCAAACACCCACCCTCGTATTGCATGCGTTCGCCAACTGCATCTCTCCGGCCGGCAGTCTCGAAGGAAAGCGCCTCCCCACTTTCGTGACAAGGCGAATCCAAGCCGAACCACTGTTTTTCCGACACACACAGAGACGCATTCACGTGACGAACACAAGCCGACTCCGCCCCCCTCCCGAAGACAGCGTTGCCAATGATTGCTGCTTCATCGAGTCCGGCCATAGTCGGATCTGACGAGACCGGGGCGCGAACCCCGGTCCCCAGTGGGCAACTGCATCGACACCAAGCCGATGCTTAGACCGCTACGCCACCGCGGCAACTCGGCTGGCCAATTTAAGCCGTCTTGGGTTCAGACCACTGAGACCTGGCCACACCTGTTGACAGGGCTGGGATCTGGCCCAGCGCTCCGAATCGCACAGCCCAGGTGAAAAACACCCCCCCTCTCATGTTGCACGTAGCGTCGTGCGGTGTGAGAACGGGCACAGATGTTTTGACCTAAAAATACAGCTTACTACCGCCGCACGTGAGGCTCCAAAAGGGCGCCTCCGCCCCGTTTCCCCCGCAGCACCCTCGCACGAAGCTGCAATTTCATTTCCTCGGCGACAGGTGATAAAACATCAGCCGGCCTTGAATGATGAAAAGAACCATTAAGCCCACTTTTCGCTCCATCATGGCGATTTGCATGAACGCATCAACAAAAAGCTGAAGTCAGGCAGTTTAGAAGGGAGGGGGGAGAGAGAGAGAGAGGGGGGGGGGAGGGAGAGAGAGAGAGGTGATGATGACGGAGAGGATGGCGGTCGAGTAAAGTGGAGTCGCAATCCCCGGGGCTCAAAGCGGGGGGTCAAGTAAGAGAAGAGGACTCACACAGGCGGCATCGGGGGGGGGGGGGGGGTTTGTAACGGAACGGGGTGAACCGAGGGTAGGCAGGGAAAGGGCGAGGTAGAGGATGGGGAGGTGGCACCGAGGCTGTACTGCAGTCACTTAATACCAACACTACAAAGGGCGCCCTTCCAGACCTGCACAGCCATCAGCCCGTCTGTCCCGGTTATGATATATGATGCTAAAACCCCGTGCTGACCCTGACCGGTGCCAGTCCCCCCCCCCCCCCCTCGACACCGTTTTGTGCTTTGCTCCAACTAACGGCCCAGCCAGTATTTGAGTCCCTCAACAGGTGAGGGACTCAAATACTGGTTGCACCGGTGGACGTTTTCTCTCGGACTGACGTGCAAGCATAGCAGAACAAAAGCTGGTGCGCTTAAAGATGCATGGCCTCCTGATCTTAAGTGAGTGATGAAAGAATGGGGGGAGCAGCATTTCTCAGCAGTAAAAGCCCACTTGGCTTGTTAGGGTTTCACCCATAATTCTGTGTTGTCCGTACTTCTGTAATTCAGTTTAAGATTGGGTTTCGTATGTCAAATTGAGTGGGTGAGTAGCGGTTTGCTCAGATCGATACACCTGTGATTAGCAAGTTGAGCTACGTCTTACGTTTGTCTGTAGGACACGTACCTTTGAGCTGATCGGTCACCACGCTCTGTCCCACCCTCTCGTTGACTCGCCCATCTTCCCACTGGTAACGGTCGTCCAGGAAGCTAGAGGTGGCTTCCGATAGGTGGACTTTGCCAGCCACACCCAGCTGCTCCATCAGGTTGGCCAGGTTGACATCATTGGACCAGACGTCGAACTTGAAGCGCTTCATGCCCAGGATACCACACAGGACAGTACCTGTATGGACACCCACCCGCATGTTGACCATTTCTCTCTTTTCCTGGCAGAACTGTTCAATAGCCTGGATCATGCCAAGGCCCATCTCCACACAGCAGTAGGCGTGGTCCGGTCTGGGTTCTGGGCAACCGGCAACACAGTAATAACAGTCTCCCAGAGTGCTAATCTTCTCACAGCAGGTTAGCTCGCAAAGCCGGTCGAACCGCCCGAATAAGTCGTTGAGCAGTCCCACCAGGGCATGGGCCGACTTGTTGGCAGACATTTTGGTGAAGCCAACAATGTCCGCGAACAGGATGCTGACAGGCTCCATGCGCTTCATGTTGAAAGGTCTGAAGATAATCTGGCCTCTGGGTATGGAGTTTTTTTTGCGCTTGTTATTTTTGGGGCTCGAGATCGCAGCCGCCGCGCCGCTACTGGAGTAGCGTTTAACAGAGCTGTCACCTATCTCCTCATCCCCCTGCTTCATCAGTTCATCAGCCACTATTCTGGGCATGACTGAGTGGATCATCCGCTCCTTCAGGGCTTTTTCCACCTCCAAGTCCTTGCCGTGCATGATAGCTTGGCCAACCTTAAGGAAGGTACTGCGCGAGCGCGCTTCGGACATGATGAACAAATGAATGCCAATGGCATGAGCACACAGGTGGAGCAGGGCTTTGGCTGGGCCGAGCCAACTAAGCGTGTCCCAGTCTGACTGAAAGACTAAGCTCCAGCCCGTACTGGTTTGGGTCAAGTGCCACCAACCCAGACCCTCAAAAAAGATGGAGTAGATGAGCCCCAGTAAGAAAGAGGCATACAGGCGAATATGGAGAGCACTGTATAGCAACAGGAGAACCTCCATACACAGAGAGAAGGTCCCTACAGGAGATAAGCATGGGGCCAGGGAGCTGTCAGCAATAATCTTGTCATGAGACATGTTGTAGTCGGGCCCCATGCCGCTGGAGTCTTCTACTTCAACCTCGGGAGGGAGCGCCTCAGAGTCCCTGAAGCCTGGTGTCTGGATCTGGGGGGCCAGGGTCAAAGCGAAGGTGACAAGCATGAGCAACAAAGAAGCCTGGTTGTAGCAGCGGCAGTAGAGCTTAGTGAAGGTCAAGAGGAAAAGGAGGAGGCAGACGAGGAGGAAGGAGGCGGCGGGGGAGGAGGAACGCTTTCCTGTCACAGCGGGAAGGATTCACAGCAAAGTACAATCCCCAGAGGAAGCTTGCCCCAGCCAGGTAAAAAAGCACATAGCGAAACCTTCGCCGGGTCTGGGGGAAGCACCTCTCCCTGCACGCTTCCTCCAGGATGGACGAGTCAAACTTGGGGTCCCAGAAATGGCCGGCAGATCTCTCGAACAGCTGCGGCATCTTCTTTTGGGATCGAAAGCTCTTGACCACAGGCCTTCTCACCGCCCCGGACTCTCCGGAGCTGCAGCTGGAGGAGATGCTGTATTTGCAGTGCTTGGAGCCCCCCATGAAACCTCCGCCGAATGAACCCAACGGGCCGGCTCCGTGCTTGTGTTTCACGCCGCTGCCAATTCTCACGGAGACGCCCCCCTCTCCGCTGGAGTCACAGCTCACTTCTGTGTTGTGAGGTAGCAGCTTCTGGTGCTGGGGGGATGCCATGGTGCTTTTCAACCCAACCAAGCTGTCAGCCGAATTACGCGGATGAGACCGTCAGGGGGTTTTAATGGCACAAAATTTGAAAAGAGAGAGAGAAGCAAACCCCCCCCCCAAAAAAAACTTATTCAGCAGGAAAAAGCTGCTGTACTGGCCGTGCGGTAATACTACCAGACAGGACTGAAATGTTGATTATTGCCCTCCGTGACGTCAGTCTCTGCATTCTCTACTTTCCCGTATGTTTTGACGCACTCGAGTCTGCCGGGTTCACCTTACCGGCGGGCTCGTTGCAGCGGAAGGTCCGGCCAACGGTTCTCGCCGTTTTTGACCCTTTCGGGAAAAACCGCTGGAGGAAGTTCAAAAGATCTGACACGATATCGACTTCCAGAAGGAAGGGTTTACAACGTCATAGGGTGCATCATCCATCCATCCATCCATCCATTATCATCAGCACCAGAAAATCTATCCGGGGGGGGGGGAGAGGGGGGGTCTGACTCTTCGGTGCTTATCCCCGGTTAGGAAATGCCCAATTCCGCTGAGTGCTGCCGGATTGCCCCGTTTCCGTCCATACCTGCTCCTCCGCGAAACGGCCGAGTAAGGGCGAAGTGCGCAAGGCGTTCACCTCCGCGCCCGCCCGGACCCGATGGTCAGCAGACTCCCACAGCCCGAGCGCCACTTCATCCCCGGTGTCCTTCCCCAGTCCAGACGGAGACCTTTCGGGATCGCTGGAGAGCCCTCGGACGCGGAGCCAGCGCTTTGGTTAGCCACGTGCTTTTACGAATATACAAGCGGGGAGGGGCGGGCGCGTGTCCGCGCGCGCGCACACACGTGTGAGCTTCCAACTTTAAGGCGCAAGATCCACACAAAGTCCGCCAGCCCTTAGTGAGAATAAGCACATGGTGTTTGCGTCGGGGCCTAAAGCGCAAGGATTCCCGCGGACGCGGCCCCGTCCTTTCCCTGAGCGCTTCCTAACAAAAAAAGACGTCCGCGGACAGCGCCGGAAAAAAGAAAATCAATTCAGCTCCATTGGTAGATTTCACGTGTCAGCGGGCACTTTGGGGGGGGGGGAGGGGGAGGCGAGCCGCCGGCTGTCATCGGTCGATATCACTTTGGCAGGCTTATCATTCACCGACCACGCCGAATCCAGTCTGATCCCCCTACCCGGATGAACCCCCGTCCCCGTCGCCGTCGCCGTCCCCGTCGCCGTCGCCAGATTTCCGACCACACCGGTTCTGGGATTTCAGGCGTGCGGGGGAAGTGACCTACATAGTGCCGCTTTCCACGGGAAAGAAGTTTGCCCGCGCCGAGGAGGAGTCGCCCGCTTTAATGGCAATCGACGGGCGCGTGGCCGGCCCGGCTAATTGGACGCGGTCGGCCGCCCCGCGCTGCCCCGCCTCCGCGCACGCCTCATTCAAACGGTCCCGCAGGGAACGGCGCGAGCGTTGCCTCGATGCGTCGACGTTCATTGTGCCGCGCGGGCGGCCCGACGCCGGACGAGCCTGCGAGCAGCCCGGTGATTAGCTCGGGACGCTCGGTCGCCCTCTTCCCAGATTCCCGCTAAACCGACGTCCGGCGTCTCGTCGCGCTTTATTTCCGGTTATTCGGGTGCGAGGTGGGCGCCGCGCGCGACAATCACAACCACCGCGCGGGCGTGGTTGACAACGCAGTCGCCGCCGCCTCCATCTTCTGTCCAAAAAATGCCCCCATCCATCCGCGAGCATGCGCCCTGTATGAGTGTGCGTGCGTGCGTGCGTACGCGCCTGCGCGCGCGTGTATGTGTGTGGCAGGCAAAGAAAGGGTTGGCTAATAAGAGGAGGGGAGGGGGAAGTAGGGAGGGACGCGCACGCACTTGAGAGAAAGGGAAGACTGAATGGGTGGCGAGCACGCTGGCTGTTCGGGGTGGGGCGGGGGTCTCTCTCTCTCTCTCTCCTCTCGCTCTCTCTCTCTCTCTCCTCTCTCTCTCTCTCTCTCTCTCTCTCCTCTCGCTCTCTCTCTCTCTCCTCTCTCTCTCTCTCTCTCTCCTCTCGCTCTCTCTCTCTCCTCTCTCTCTCTCTCTCTCTCTCTCTCTCTCTCTCCTCTCGCTCTCTCTCTCTCTCTCTCTCTCTCTCCTCTCTCTCTCTCTCTCTCTCTCTCGCTCTCTCTCTCTCTCTCTCTCTCTCTCTCTCTCCTCTCTCTCTCTCCTCTCCTCTCGCTCCTCTCTCTCTCTCTCTCTCTCTCTCCTCTCTCTCTCTCTCTCTCTCTCCTCTCTCTCTCTCTCTCTCCTCCCTCGCTCTCTCTCTCTCCTCTCTCTCTCTCTCTCTCTCCTCTCTCTCTCTCTCTCTCCTCCTCTCTCTCTCTCTTCCTCTCTCTCTCTCTCTCTCTCTCTCCTCTCTCTCTCTCTCTCTCTCGCTCGCTCTCTCTCGCTCTCCGTTTACACTTGGTTTTAAAATGCGATTTTTATTTTATTTTATTTTTTTTGCGATCGGATCACAAGTGGGAACGACCACCAAAACGTTTTGTGAACCGGTTGCTCAAACCACTTGCCGAGGTGGTCTGGGACGCATCTGATCTCATATCGTCTGTAGTGTAAACGCTGATGCGTCCCGATGCGTCCCCGATAAGGACGTAACTGGAAACCTTCTTCTCCTTCTTCTTCGTCTTCCTCGTCTTCTTCTTCTTCGTCTTCTTCTCTCGGCGTAACCAAATCTGATCATAGGTGGTCGGCAGGACGCGTTTGGAGACGCATGTCAGACGCAGGTGTAAACGGCGACGTGTATCGCTGTCCACTTGTGATCGGATCGCCCAAAACACATTTTAAAGCCAAGTGTAAACAGGGTCTCTCTCTCTCTCTCTCTCTCTCTCTCTCTCTCTCTCTCTCTCTCTCTCTCTCTCTCTCTTAACCGTTGTGCACGCGCCTCCACACCTTCGGACAGCTCGGGAAGGCCGCGAGGCCTGCTCTTCATCTCCCCCCCCCCCGGGGGGAGGGGAGGGGGGGCTTGTCGTCTCTGGGGGCGGTGGGTCGATGCGTAAAGTAGGCAAAGCAACGGGTTAGCCCGATGGCGTGAGATCAGTGCCCCCTTTTTAAAAAGCGCCGCCCCTTCTAGAAGACCACCGTGTGCATGAAATAAGAGCAGCGTCGCGCCAACATGTTCCTGATGACGTCTTCTTCTCCATTCAAAGTAACGGCAGTCAGCGGAAGTGACAGGGTGCGTGCGTGCGTGCGTGGGAAGGATCCTTTCGAGTGTCTGAGGAGGAGGAGGAGGAGGAGGAGGAGGAGGAGGGGGGCACACTTGAGAATCCCCCTGTACTTGGCTTGGATGCTGGGAAATGTTAAGCTATCTGCTGTTTTACACTGCATCCTTGGTCGACAGGAGGTTTGATGTTGGACCTGGAGCCAGTCAGTCTGTGTTCAGCTGCAGGGGCGGCTGGTGCCAAAAAAGAATTGGGGGGGGGGGGCGCAATTTACCTTGGAGCAGCACACCTGACAGCAGCTTTAATGCCCACACAGTCACAGAGTTATTAAGGACAATGCAGCCTACAGATTTTATCGGGGTTCGATTGACGGTCGAGAGGAGGCGTCGTGGGGGGGGGTGTGAACATGATTGAACGCCACGAGAATCGTCCAATCACATTAGATCAAAAGACATTAAAACAATACCAATTCGCTGCCAGTAGAAGTGGGCGTGTCTGGGGCGGCACAGAACTGCGCCCCCTGGAAAATCTGAAGAAACCAATCAGACAGCAGCCTCAGGTCACCTGCTCGCCACAAGTTTGAGGGCTTACGTCATGGATGTACACATCCATGGCTTACATGAGGTATGGGTTGGCCGGCGCCCCTCACACAGGAAGTATATGTATTCAGACAGGAAGTATATGTATTCAGACAGGAAGTATATGTATTCAGACAGGAATCAACCAAACACCATTTGAACCAATACTTAATGGCTGCTGACAGAAGCTCACAGACTGAAAAAACACTTTTATTTCATAATCACTTGCATTACACAACTAAATTATATTTAACATGTGTAAGTAGATTTTCATCTCTTGATATTTGAAGGGGGGCAGCGCCCCAGCGCCCCGTACTGGCCAGCCGCCACTGTATGGCAAGTCTGCCAGCAGCTCTGCAGAGAGGACACCAAGGATGTCTCAGCGTATTGTTGTGAAAGAGATGATCTTCGGTAGGTTCCCCAGGATTTGCCGAGGATTATTCAACAAAGGGATTCGTTTACAACCCTGATTTGAGGTTTTAGTATTTGGGAATCCTGAAACGAGGACTCGGACGTTATGAATAATCAGTAAAGTAACTTTTAAAGTATTTTTTGTTGTTGCAAAATGTTTCTCCACAAATATATTTAAAAGCACAGAAGTCAAAAAGATTTTTTTTTGAAAAAACGCTCCTTGTCACATCAAAACTCGACCCCCTGCAGAAAGACGGTTCCGGTAGTTAAAATGGACGCCGTCAGAGTAAATCTCTGTTGGACGTCTTACATGGAGGCTAAATGTAATTTGCTTGCAAAAAGCTCCGATAAAGAGTGGTTATTTGATATAAGAGGGCTCCAGTGGTTTGGATATTTTTGATCAGATAGTGATTCTTACTTCTCCGTGTGCCCACAGCTACAACCCAGATACCCATCACGCCGCCCAGCTGACCCATTAGTAATGATCGCAAACACCCAAAGATTGATGGAGGGAAACAAACCTGCATCCCACTGGCCTTCGTTCAGGGATAGCAATCCAGGGCCGGCCTGCTGGGGGGAGGGGGGGGGAGCCTCGCTGTGCAGAAACGTTAAGGGGAATGAATACACACACGCAATCACACATGGATGTGGAGCGTTTCTAAAGGGCGCGCAGAGGAAGGCCACACACAGACACGCATGCATTCACACACGCTCGACACACTTCTCATCTGGATGTGTGGCAACAGACCAATAGCGAGGGACACGTTATGTGGTCTATGGCGCCGTAGTGATGACGAAAGTGGCGTGTGCGTGTGAAAGCGTGCACGCTAGCATACACTCCCGTGCACACCTATGCACGCTACGACTCGCCGACACGTCCACTCGTTCGCACACAACAGTCACGACAAACTGTTGGTGCAAAGCAGCTGTAGGATGTAAGGGGCCCCACCAGTTAGTCCATCCAGATAGCTAGCTAGCTAGCCACTACTGTGCTTACAGGGTGAACTGGGATATGCATATAGATTAATACATGTCCACACGGCGTGCAACTCGGCCACGTGTCATGGGGGACCGCGTGTATGCAGGTTTTCATGTAATCTAACATGACACCAGCTGATTTCACTGATTAGTGAAATTAGAGAGAGAGAGACAAAGAGCGAGAGAGAGACAGACAGACAGACAGACAGACAGACAGACAGACAGACAGACAGACAGAGTGAGAGACAGACAGACAGAGAGTGAGAGCAGACAGACAGACAGACAGACAGACAGACAGACAGACAGACAGACAGACAGAGACAGAGTGAGAGACAGACAGACAGACAGACAGAGAGTGAGAGACAGACAGAGAGTGAGAGAGACAGACAGAGAGCAAGAGACAGACAGACAGACAGACAGACAGACAGACAGACAGACAGACAGACAGACAGACAGACAGACAGACAGACAGAGAGCAAGAGACAGACAGACAGACACAGAGTGAGACAGACACAGACAGACAGAGAGCGAGAGAGACAGACAGACACAGACAGACAGACAGACAGACAGACAGACAGACAGACAGACAAAGGGAGAGCGAGAGACAGACAGACAGACAGACAGACAAATTCAAATTTGACAGAGACAAACAGGCAGAGAGCGAGAGATAGACAGACAGACAGACAGACAGACAGACAGACAGACAGACAGACAGACAGACAGAGAGAGAGAGAGAGAGAGAGAGAGAGAGAGAGAAAGAGCAGAGAGCGAGAGAGAGACAGACAGACAGACAGATTGACGGACAGAGATTGACAGACAGAAAGAGCAGAGAGAGAGAGAGAGACAGACAGACAGACAGACAGACAGACAGACAGACAGACAGACAGACAGAGAGAGAGAGAGAGAGAGAGAGAGAGAGAGAGAGAGAGAGAGAGAGAGAGAGAGAGAGAAAGAATCCGGTGGATAAATAAAAGCGGTCCCCTTCACACTTCCGAGCAGTATGACTACTGAGTTCCCTTTTTCTTTGAGTCAGCCTTCAGTGTGCTTTAAGCAGGGCCCGGGCCTCGAACCCAGGACCTCACAGCAAGAAGGTCCTGGGTTCAAGCCCCGGGGTAGTCCACCCTTGGGGGTCGTCCCGGGTCGTCCTCTGTGTGGAGTTTGCATGTTCTCCCCGTGTCTGTGTGGGTTTCCTCCGGGGGCTCCGGTTTCCTCCCACAGTCCAAAGACATGTAGGTCAGGTGAAGCGGCCGTACTAGATTGCCCCTAGGTGTGAATATGTGTGTGTGTGTGTGGGGGGGGGGGGGGCTGTGTGATGGCCTGGCGGCCTGTCCAGGGCGTCTCCCCGCCCGCCCGTCTGCCCGCCCAGTGACTGCCGGGATAGGCTCCAGCATCCCCGCGAGCCTGAGAGCAGGATAAGCGGTTGGGGGTAATGGATGGATGGAGTCCATGAAAATAACCACGACCTATCACCATGCCCAGTCAATCAAAAGTATTTATTCTTTATGATCAAGCTTCCAAAATTAGGCTAAAATTTGAGTTTAAAATGTACACCAAAATCAGAAAATAAAATTAACTCCACACACACACACGCATCCATTCCAGAACCGCTTTCACAGGCAAAAGAAAACACGAGTGAAACTGAAAATACACCAAAGGCACAACCACACAACTCAGGTACATTATGACAGGGTGCCACTCCGCTCCACTACGGGCGCCGTGGCGCCGTGGCTGTGCGGCGGCGTCCTTTTTTCCTTACACGGCGCCCTCTAGTGGACATGCTTGGTAACTGCGGTGTAAACGTATGCCAGGATAAAATTTGTGGAACACACAAAACCCCCACGCTAAACAGAGCGGAAGAGTGCCACATGTGAAAGATCGCCTCGACCGTTTACTGGATTCAGGTTTCTTTTTTTTATATTACATTGGATTTCCACCTGATTTTAATCACAGTTGGGGAGGAAATATGGTGCATATACCCCCGAATGAATGAACTATGGGCGCTCTTAGGCCCGGATGCTGCGGTAGTCGGTGCCTACCCGTTTGCAGAGAATTCAGACACACCCTCCCCACACGACTCCCCTCGTCCCAGCTCTGGCGACATTGACTGAGGTAGGCCCACACGAGGATTTGGACCGGTGATTTATCCGAGCCTGTCACGGCTCCGTAAGGGTGTCGAGGTCAGTGTTTGCTTGACAGGGCCTTCTTCCATTCCGTCCACAGAGGTCAGGGGTCAACTCATGAGTTCTCCGCGCCATCTTTTCCTCTCCGCCGCCGCCGCCACTGCTTCCCTCCCCCCTCTCCCGAGAAAACCGGGCAGAGGAATTCCTCCCGTAAAACACTTTTGATCCACTATGACAATTCATCGACATCTCGCAACGATGGCGTGTAAAACGAATTGTTTCATATACACACACGGCCCGTTTTGCAAAGGTTACTTACATAAATTTAAAAAAAAAAACAAATTTTCTAGCCCGCAGAACAAATGGATGAAGACCGCTGCGACTCCCGACGCACCGTTCAGTTTACTGCGGCTGCAGTATAGCGACGCGTCCGTCGCGAGGCGCGCGAGACTCGACACTCTGCACGTGAGCGTTCAGCTAAAAAGCCAGCGGAGCTGATCACCGGAAGGAACGCGAGACGCGTGACACGTTTGCAAAACTTAGAGACAAAAAGGTAGCTTTCATTAAGAAGTGAAGCAGGATGCTCCAGCCGGGCCTGCTTGGGAAGACTATGAAGCATGAACCCTGACCTCTGCTTCCAGCACAGTGCCCGTGTCACGGGGCTGTCAACAACCGAGAGAGATGAGTATGAACAACAAAAGACAAAAAAGAAAATAAGAAAAAAGGCCTTACTTGTGGCCCCACGGGGGGTAGTTCAGTAGCCGGTGACATTAGAGAAAGCTGTTAGCAGGTAAATACATTCACTTAAAATACCATCCGTTAAATAAAAGGTGACGTCGAACATGCAAAAATTAATGGGTTTTTTTTTTTAGACGAAAGGACTGGCTTATCACCCAAACCTGGAGGTTTGGTATAGCACCTACAAAAAACAAAACAAAAAGAAAAGAAAAGAAAAGAAAAGAAGAGGCTACTTCAAAAAGAGACTTCTGAAGCAAATGGAATTGACTTGCTGCAAAGCGATACTCTAGATTTTACAAAACACATCGGCAACTCCTGTTTCCAATTTCCCATTTTTATTCACATACAAGGGAGCTGGTAGTTGACTGCTTTCAGTCTCAGGGTTTTCGCTTTTTATTCAATTTTATGTATTTTCTTTCTTTTTTTCTCCCCCCCTCCGTTTGTTACGTCGCGTGGATATTTCCCAGAATCCCAGACGGTCAGTTGTGGTTGTGCGAGGGAGAGAGAGGAGGGCATGTATTTTGACCCTAACCTCGCCGGCGATATCCTCATCTTTTTTTGGCACTTCATCCTTCAGCTGCCTCATCATTCATACAAACCATCCTTACCCCCCCCACTCCGCCCCCCCCATCTCCCTTATCTCCCCATCCCCATCCCAAAACGCACCTCCTCTTACTACGCCTGAGAAACAAACAAATATGCAAATCTCCGCTCGTCTATCGCCTCAACAATAAAGGCTTTCGGACAAAAGCAGTACTGACCAAGACCAGACCACTTTTTTTTTCTTTTTTTATTCTCCACTACATTTACTTCCTCCACCTCCTTATCCCCCCCCCCACCCCACCTCTCTCTTTATTTCACTTCCCCTCAGTTTTTCCGGTAGCGATTCTTAGGCTTTTCGCCACAGCCGGTGGCCTCGCAGGAGGACAGGCCGGGCTGCTTGCCGGAGTTGATGCTGCTGAGGAGGGCGGGTAGCTCGTTGGTGATCGCCCTCTCGATCTTATCCAGGAGGCAGCCGCCCATGTAGGAGCACTGCGCCGTCAGGGGCTTGAAGCTGGTGATCTGATTGATGCCGAAGAAGTCGCGGTACGCGTCACGGTTGGGAAGATCAAATTTGCTGACGTTGGTTTTGGCCAGGATAGACTTGAAGATGTAGAATTTGTCCGGGTCATCCACAATCTCGTTAAAGACAAGTTCAGGGTCGCTGAAGAAGCTCATCTTGTCTTTAAAGGTCTGCACGTAGCGGTCCACCAGCAGGCCGTGGATGCGCACACGGATGCCGTGCTGGCGGATGAAGGCAATCTTGTTCTCTAGGCGGTTCTCAATCACCTGGTTGAGGTCCTCCAGGAGGGAGATCTCCTCGCGCTTGAAGAGCTCACGGCTGGTGTCGGCAGCATAGTCATATGGCCAGAAGGAGCTGACGTAGACGCGGGGCGGCTCTGTCACATTGATGAGGGGAGCCAAACTCCAGAACAGGGCCCCGTAGACTCTCATCAGGTCCTGGGTGGCCAAGTTGTCAGCCTTGTTGAGGATGATACGGATCTGGGACTCGCGGCCCTTCAGCTGCCTGAAGAGCATCTCCAGCTCCAGGCCCACATCCAGCTTGGTGGGGTCGAACACCACAAAGATCAGGTCAGCTCGGTCGATAAACCACTGGCAAACATCATTGAAGGGGTAACCTGAGTGGGGGAGCAAAACTCGTCAGTATAACCGGTATGAGTATTGAGCTGAAAGATCTGGAACTGGTATTACAACTCTCTACACAATCAAACCCTGACAGTGAAATCAAAAAATGATGTGATTTTTGGCAATATTAATCTGCTTCGTACTTTGATTTCCCTATTTTCTGCTTATTCATGATCTAAGGCGAACCTACACTGAATATACCCATTTTGACATGCACTCTTGGCTATGACATGATTGCTACCTAGCAAATGTACTGCCACTACCAGAGCTGTGGATTCGAGCCCAATGATTTGAGTCTGACGCCAATCACAAATGTTTATGACTTTCGACTTGACTTGACAAAATAGAAAAAGACTTGCTTCTTGACTTTGACTTTAACACCAGCGACTCGTGATTTCACTTGGACTTGAGCCTTTTGGCTTGACTTGAAAGACTTGATGCCGTCTCCAAGCCCACACATGAGACACTTCATGAAGTCTGCAGCCAATCAACTCTTCACTCCCATAACAGATCCACTATGAATCAACCCATAGTAAATATGAATTTTAAAAAGCATTCATAATTTCTGTAAATTCTGCATATCAATTTTTTTGAAACAGCATTAAATTTGATGAAGAGCACATCATGACTACGTTTAGGACTTGGGACTTGTCAGTCTTGACTTGGGACTTGAGTGCCAACACTTGGGACTTAATTGTGACTTGAAAAGCAATGACTTGGTCCAACCTCTGACAACTACCACTTCACATAGTACTACATAGCACCCGTACTACACAGTACTACAAAGTGCCACAGTAGTACTTCATAGAGTACTGCTATGATTACCATGTAGGGCTTTATGATGCCAGCTGGTACCACTCAAATTTAGCCGTTAATTACGACTCTCTTGTAAATCCCTTTGGACAAAAGTGTCTGCCAAATGAGTAAATGTGAATGTTTTGTTTGGTCTTTGGAATAACTGCACTCTGCAGTTCACATTTTTAACCACTTTTGCTCTGCGCATCACCTCTCTCTTGCTGCTTGCGGTTTTCAATGATTCCAGGTGTGTCCACAAAGGTGACGCGCTCCAGCAGCTTGTGGGGCATCTCAATACCGATCAGCTTTTCCAGAAAATTCTGGCCGAATTTCTCCAGAGGGGAGAAGGAGCGGGAGCTGTCTGCAGCCATGACAATACCCTCCACAGAGCGGATCTTCTCCCCGTGCATGATCACAGTAAACTCCGAGGTAGTGGGCTCAGCACCTGAGCATCGAGTGAGAAAGACCAAGTGATGAAGATTAGCAAGCACAGCGTGAGGAAGGCACAGAGGGTAAAAGGTGGTAGATGATGTGGAAAAGGAGGACAGGTGGTGTGGGAGAGAGAAGTGAAGATGGTAAGGAATGTGTCACATGAAATAAATGGATGTTGAAAAATTCATTCCTCCAAGACAAAGGGATAAAGCATTGGGAATGTGTGTGTAGGAAGGAAGGGGAAATAATGCCTATGTAAATTCATCCCAATCATCCAGGTACTAAGATTGCTCACAAAGGAATGATACACTCAACTGGACTGCAAACATCGGTTTGAAAACATTTCACCGCACATCCAGTTCAGTTCAGCTCAGCTCAGCTCAGCTCAGTTCAGCTCAGCTCAGTTCAGTTCAGTTCAGTTCAGCAGCTCAGTTCAGTTCAGTTCAATTCAACTCAGCTCAATTCAGTTCAGCTCAGCTCAGCTCAGTTCAGCTCAGCTCAGCTCAGCTCAGCTCAGCTCAGCTCAGCTCACCATATGAATATACCAAAAGTAAGGCACCCTCTGCACACGTGTCCTAACTCATCGAGGGGAGTGACTCCTCCATAGAAATAAAAGCTGTGGTTCTTCCACCGGACGTCAGAGGTCAAAGAAGCCAGTTGGGGGGGGGGGGTGGCAAAACGTTTTTAAATCTCTGTTAGCAGTCCATTTGAATGTACTATTTCTTTGTACGAAAAAAAAACCAAACAAACTGAAAAACAAGACAGAAAATCTGCTTTTTTTGTGTGTGTAACCTACCCGTGTAGAGTTGATAAGGACTGTCCTGCAAGCCCAGGAGGTAATTGATCATGGAGGACTTGCCTACACTCCAGGGTCCCAGGAACAGCACCATGGGCTTGGAGGTAATCTCTCCATCTGTGGGGAAGGAACACAGGGCAACGATCGGATTCTCGGTGGCAGGAAGGCGACTTTAAACCTCTCAGTTTCATCCCAGACCCTTATTCGATAGACTACGGTAGCGTGTTCACCATGTGCAGCCTTGCAGGTAAAGTCATCAGATATCCGGAAAATAAGATGGTGTGAGAACTTAAGTGTTTCTATGCTGCGTATTTCTAGAATGAGAGAGACTGAGAAAAAAGACGATGAGACAGACTAACATCACAAACACGGACAATGACGAAGGCCAAACCGGTGCCCAAGCCGTGCTCATGCTGTTTTAAAGCGCTTTTCTTTGCAGCGCTCCAGCCATGTCTGGAAAACAGAAACTGCAGCATCAATGCCGTGGTAAAAGGCTGACAGAGAAAAGCTTTAATGGCAAGCTGAGTGTTTCGCAGGAGCTGAGGCGTGTGTGAAAGGACATGGTGTGGGGGTGGTAGGGCTCAGCGAAATAATGCTCTAATGGTCCAGATGTCATAAACCATTTATTGAACTTAAAGACTCGATAAGAATTTAAAAAAAAGAGGATTTTTTTTTTCAAAAAAGGGCAAAAAACATAATTCAAAAAAGACTGTAATGGAGCCACACTTCAGATTTACACCACCTACGATGTTAGCATCAATGGTGGTATAGGCGTCATCCCACCAATAAAGCCCCCAGCCCCCACCCCCCCATTCCTCCTGTGTATTCTTTGCTTAAGCTAACAGATGTATGCGCCCCCCCCCTACACATTTCCCACCCTAATTAAACACCTTAGTGCTTAACCCACCTTGCAAGATATGTTAATACCTAAATACATACCCCGCTTTGACTTGGCCTCAGGCCCAGTGTTAAGTTTGCAGCCTGGGGTAATTTTGCATTGGTAAATTCTTTCAACAGCATCCTTTTAGTTGACTGGTACAGAATTAGACTCAGATTGAAACTGAACTTCACCAGTGCACTTACTTTTAGGAATACTTATGTCAGTCTCTGCCCACCCCCCCCACTCGATTACATAATAATCCACAAAATTTCCAAATAAGAAATCATAAATATCCTTGGATTGGGCTGCTTTTCAAAGTGATATGAAATATGAATGGAAATGATTATGGCGCCCCAAATGAACTGGTGACAGAATGATGGTGGGTAATTTGATTGCTGGATACACCCAAATTGCTCCATTTTAGGGGCCATAATGACGGGGATTGATGGATGACAGATGAAGGGGCGGAAAAAGAAAGGGGCTGAGCACTTCAGGCAGTGCCATGCGCAGAGAAGCCCCCCACCACCACACCTCCCGTTACACCCACCTGTTGCTGAGTCCCCCAGGGTTCGTCCGGGGTAGGCTGTTAGATGTGGGGGAGTAAAACGGGAGGGAAGGGGAGGGGAAAAGTTGGGTGGGGGGGGGGGTTGTGGTTGGGGGTGAGAGGTTGGGGGGGCGAAAGGGTAGAGTCAAGGGAAGTGAAAGGGACAGGGGGGTGAGGAGAGGGAGGAGGAGAGCAGCTCAGTGAGGGTGAAAGGTTTCTAGAAGCAAAAGGAAAGGAGTCGAGTAACAATGTGAATGAGAGGGCGAGAGATGGCAGCCGTGATGGAGTCTCATATTTGACCTGATTCGTCAAACATGGGATATAACGTCCAAGGTATTATTAGATTTCCCCCTGTGCCGAGTTCAGCCTCAATCGATGGTGTGATGACAGGAAATCAGATTTTTGACTTGAACCCCTGTTTAGGTAATCAATATGGAGGTAAAACCCTCAGCTCCTCAGTGAACTGTTCATGTCTGGGTGGGAGGCCAAGTTGGCGTTTCACAAATTCGCCTAAATGCTGGCGTGGCAAGCCACAGTGGGTCAGGCTCGTTTCAGTGTGGAGTTTAGTACTCTTTAGCACTCTTCAGTACTACGGTGTGATGATACATGGACGGATCAGCGTACTGTATAAAAAGATGGAGTGGAAAGTCATCTGGAAGTCAAACGAAAGAGAAAATACTATGAAATAGCCAGGGTAAGACATTTTAAAAAAATAAAAATGGGTAAAAATTTTGAAAATCAATACAAAAAATTAGGAGAAAACCAATCAAATAAGCAAAATGGAGGAAAGATATTGAAGCGATACTCTGCCAGGACCAAGACTGCCATAGCTTTCAAATACTGCTAAGGTGTTTTAGTAGAGTTGGTCTCAACACTGAATATGAGTTAAATATTATCACACTAATATCTGCATATTTAAATACCTATACACATGTTTTTCACCCCACCCAGCACCATAAACACAATAATGTGACTCAAGCCACCTGTTTGTTTACGTATTTATTTATTTGAATTTTCCACCTTTTTCTCCCCAATTGTATTGGCCAATTACCCCACTTTTCCGAGCCGTCCCGGTCGCTGCTCCACCCCCTCTGCCAATCCGGGGGGGGGGGGCTGCAGACTACCACATGCCTCCTCCCACACATGTGGAGTCGCCAGCCGCTTCCTTTCTCCTGACAGTGAGGAGTTTCGCCAGGGGGACATAGCGCGTGGGAGGATCACACCATCCCCCCCCAGTTCCCCCTCCCCCCTGAAATGGCGTCCTGACCGACCAGAGGAGGCGCTAGTGCAGTGACCAGGACACACACCCACATCTGGCTTTCCACCTGCAGACACAGCCAATTGTGTCTGTAGGGATGCCCGACCAAGCCGCAGGTAACGCGAGGATTCGAACCAGCGATCCCCGTGTTGGTAGGCAACGGAACAGACCGCTACGCTACCCGGATGCCCCAGGCTACATGTTTAAGTTGGAGTAAGGCTGCCCAAGAGTGCAATGGAAGAAAAACAAAAGACCCTGCTGTGATTTATTGGCTAATGGTGTGAGGAAGACAATGCGGAGGAGCAAACAAGTCAACGAATCAGTCGCTAAATCTACCCAAACAGAAACCCCACGCGTTATAACAAGGTGTAGCAGAGTACAGGTGTAGCCAGCGTCCCCTCCTGTACCTGAGATCTCGTGCTGCCTCAGCTCATTGTACTTGTAAGCCTGCTCCATGGGCCTGATAGACGAGTGGTAAATCTTGCGCAACCTCTGTAGAGCCGCTGGAAGACAAGAGAAGAAGAAGAAGAAGAAGAAGAAGAAGAAGAAGAAGAAGAAGAAGAAGAAGAAGAAGAAGAAGAAGAAAAAAAAACGATGAGAGGATGTGAGAAAGATGAGAACAAGGTGTTGAAGAGGGGGTGAAGGAGGTATTAGAGAAAGTGAAGACATCCTAACAAAAGACATTTTTCCTATTAATGCCCCCAGTAAAGGAGAACAAATGGGAAACTGGAACTCATTAACATGTGCTAAGAAAATTCCCCATTAGCACTAATGGTGTCGCCACGGTTCCGGGAGCACATGGAACATTTGAATATTTCTGCTAATTGCTGAATGTCTTGCAAGCTGCATCGTATAAAAGTGTCTGCTAAATGAGAAAATGTAAATGTAAATGAAAATGTAAATGCATGTTTACCCTCCGGCCAGCACACAAACACATATCATCCTTGAATTTCGGCCTGTGTGTTGCATAAATTGTCAACTCGTAAAATGTTTACCAAAGGTCCGTCGTTTAAAGGACTACTACTGATCTCAGTTCAGTCCCTCCACAAACGCGGTCAGACTATGGTAACCTACAGTGTCTAAACTGCTTTATGAGCCTCGTTGAGATAAAATAAAGCTTAATCTGATCCCTAAACTGTCATAAATAGCCCGAAGAACGAGTTTTTGGGGATGCTCGGGTGAGCAGGATATCCCATTCCCTCCCGACGCAATCCACCTCCTCCTTTCTCACCTGCATAGTCTCCAGCCTTCTCCTCTGTGGCGAGACGCAGCGTCTCCTCGATGTGACTTCTGTCTCTGACGACAGAGGTCACATCCTCGTCATCTGTGGAAACAGCAGAGCTCAGCTTCACAACGAATGAGTGAATGAACAATTGTCAAAATGCTGGAGACCTCATCACCCCGCGCTCTCCTTTATAGTCACGGTGTCGGCTAGAGGGAACCTGGTGATCGGATTTCGAACCACCGAGCCTCTCCACAAAGCCCGATTATGAGTTAAACTTGTAAAAATGTGTGACTGTTCAACGGAATGAGATCACCCGGGACATTTCCTGTTGGATCTCCTCAGGGACACGTCTTCAAATGAACCTGGTGGCAAGGCCTGGTGCAAGACTCTCAACTAGATCATGCAGAGACGGATTTATCACACAACTCCGGCGAGCGGGGAGAACGTGCACCGGGGGCTGATGGGTGCGTGAATGACGCATGAGACGTTGTTGCTCGAGCAGTAACGCCGCTACTTCGGGGAGCACATTAATCAATAAAGCCAGTGTCTCGACAGCGTTCGCCCACGCCTGGAAGTGCACAAGTACCAGAGGGACAATTGACAAGCTCCAAGCTTGGGGTCAAATTTAAACCAGATGCCAGTTATCATAAATAAATAATAAACGGCATAAATAATGAAAAGCAAGTGAGTAAATTTCGCATCTTGTGCCTAATCTTTGTTTAGGTGCCCTTTTCATCTTGCGCCACGTATCTCTTCCCTCGCTTCTGTTGGCTTTCTTTTATTTGCAGTTGCAAACACCAGCCGAATGTTTGACAAGTGTCTGACAGGAGGGGATACGTAGGTGTCCTTTTTTTTGAAACAATTTTAATATGTCTCATACCTTCCCACAGCATCCCCCGCTGTATTAATACATGTCGGCATCCTCATAATCCAGCAGCAGGCTATTCCTGTCTGCGAAGTTGCTTATTTGTCGGAACAAAACCACAGTGTAAATGAACAGGGGGCGGCGGGCAAATATAGTAACACCTCTGTGACTTCTCATTTTATCTGGGTGCCACGTGTGGCCCGAGGCGGTGGGGATAAATCACAATAAAGAGTCATATCAGAGGCCATAACTCACTAGTCAACATGACAACATTGGGAATAACTTCCAACAACATCCAAATTTAGAAAGTATTCGCGCAATGGTGCGTCATCTCCATATTTGAACGTATCATATTGCTTAGATCACAGCTGCAAGTACAATCGACTCCTAATTTAGAAGGTGACGTGAATAGAAAACAAGCAACAACAACAAAAAAAAGAGAGACAAAGACCTATGCGGTTCTTCCAGCAATGGAGAACACGGAGAGAATGATGAGGGGAACTCCCCTCGGCTTCATAACAGACCACCGCAGTTTTTCTTATCTAACGCCTATATTTAACTCCTTATCGGGGATTTATCACTCTGCTGGGCTTGTCCTTGCACACCACAGGCCTGTCTATATAGCGACAGGACAGGAATATGCTCGAACAGCCCATGGTCCGAAGACCCTCTGGGTGGTGGGGGGGGGGTCATCTATATATAGGAGCAGTTGGGAGATCTTCCTGGTTCACACTGTGGAGCCCTGTTGCGGCTTGTAAGACTCGTGTGCTTTTCACGGTTGGCTGGTATACCAGTCCAGATACAGGCACTTACCCAGTTGAAATTATAAGCACATGTCCAAGGTATTCTGTTGATGCAGTACAAACATGAATATTGATGTGTGGGGATTTGTGATTACTTGAGTGAAAATAATAATACCAAACGTGTAGAAAGATAATTGCAATCCACTTATGAAGTATGCCTCAAATGGCACCTCTATCAAGTGTACATTTTAGGTTGTCTCAGACCCCCTTTTGTTTGTTGTTTTTTTTTTCTTCTTCAAATTTTGATATGAATATCAACATGTCAATATACTTAGCACTAAAAGTAAGGAAATGTGTGTCTGGTAGGTTATTTCTTTGTTGCAACAATGCTTCTTGGCAATAAATCTTATACTGTTAGAAAGCCTGTTTATTTCCCTTTTAAATGGCGCCACATTTGTAAGGAACATGCATTGGTGGGATGAGCAGCAGAGCTGAGTATGGGGGTTGCGCCCATGAAAAATTTGCCAGATCTTCTCTGCCAATGCCAAACAGCTTATTTTGCTGTTGCTATTGACTCTTGTTTTGAGCTTCTGGTACCTCAGGTGCTGACAATCAGGTGCCTGACATAAGATTTATTGCCAAGAAGCATTGTTACAACAAAGAGATAATCTACCAAACACACATTTCCTTACTTTTTGTGCTAAGTTTATTATAATGTAAATATATGTACCTTTTTCTGGCACTTGACACTGGCAGCATATGTCCTGTCAGCATAGTCTGGTTCTTAGTATTTACTGGCTGGTCATAAACAAAGGAAACTCTATTAATAGACTTAATAATACTCTTTTCTTGTATTATTATTGGGTAAATTAAATGACCAATTAAATTATTTTCACATACTATGTTGACAATGTCTATCATCATTTGTACTTGTTTATTTTACAATTTCCAAACAAGATAATCTCTGTTTAGATTTAATGATAATTTGTTTATGTCAAACCACCATTTTAATTTTCTCATTTCTGTTACGATCACCTCCAAAGGCTGCTGTAAATTCTACGCAGAACAGAAAATATTGGTATTTTCCACAAATAAAACAAATTTCAATATTTTTGATACTCTGCATATATCATTTATGTACAGAATAAACAATTTCGGGCCTAATGCTGACCCCTGGGGGACGCCACAATTAATATCCATGCATGTGGATTTATCCTCACTTATCTTCACAAATTGTTACCCGTTTCTTAAATAGCTTCTCAACCAATTCAGCACAATTCCTCTGATACCATACCTTACCCATTTATCAAGGAATATATTGTGATCAATGGTATCAAAAGCTTTTTTTCTAGATCTATAAATATTCCAACTGCATACTTTTTTTTGTCTATACAACTAAGAATTTATTCTATTAACTCAAATAGCAGTGTAGATGTTGAACTGTTTGTTGTGAATGCATACTGGCTGTCAGTCAGCAATTTGTGTTTCTCAATGAATTATCATATTCTGTTCAGCTAATGAGAAGATGCATGGTGGAGGAAAATGAATAAAAAATTTGGGTCTCCCACTTGCTGCAGGCATGCAGTGGCGCCCCCAAGGGGTAGCCAGGGGTGGCCACCCTGATACTATCCCTGCCCCCCCCCCCAGCCACGAGTCGCATATGCGGAATATGCTTCTGATTGTGCATAATATGCTTCTATCTGATATCTTGCATTAGGTGCTGTTCATTTAAATCAATAATGTATATTTTTCTTAACTCTCATATTGACAGTTTTCCACTAGGCTATACAGTACACTACAACAGCGTCATAGAATTCCCGAAGTTCAGTCATGGCTTTTGGTGTTGGTGTGCCACCCCAAGATTTTCAGTGGCCCCATTTGCCCCCCCCCCCCATGAAACATTTCTGGGGGCGCCACTGCAGGCATGACTCTGATCTCAGCTAGTAACTGGCAGGGATCCTTCTTTATCCAAGCCATGCCAGCTTGCTTCCATAATAATAATTACAAATCACAAACCGGCTGGTGTAGAGCAGAGGCACTTCAACCGCGTCACTACTAAATACACTTTCGGCCAAAGAGTCAAATCTTTGACAGTAGTGTGTCTAAAAGGAAAATTTAACTAGATAACAAAGGCAGTGGCACCGCAGTTGCCTTGCTGAAGAGGAATGGGACGTGTCCGCATTTGGCTTTTCACTTAAGCTGCTCACATCAAATTGGTCGAGTGCCTACATGCCGCCACTAGGACATTTTCAACAACACCATGAGCAATAAAATCTTTGCTCCAATACAGTAATAATCTATGCATGAGAATCAACCTCACTGCATTTCATTAATATTCATTAACTCTACCATGGGATAGGGCAGCATACCTTTTTGATTTCTTATACATTTGCTACAAAAGCCTCATGAGAGAGCCGTTTCTTGCTTAGCAGCAGGTTTTGATAAGAAACAGCAAACATCAATAGGCTGATGGAGCAACAATATATAACCACATTCTCTTGAACAGCTTGCTACACTCTCTTAATCATAACAACCACGTATATCAAATATTTGCGCTCGGTTAGCCACAGTGTTATGACATGGAGAGATCTACTATAATTATGCCACGTTATCAGGACACAAGCCTTTGCCAATATTAGTGACAAATGATGTATTGTTTAAATTGATTTTCACATCTACCCTCACTGATTTGCTATGCTGTTCAAGATGTTGTTCCCAACTGTCTAACGATCATCTTCTGGAAAAAAGAAAAAAAAAACAATACGGAAAGACAGGTTTTGTTGCCTTATGGCCCTACTGGATGAGGTATTTACGATCAAATTCATGACAATATCTGATAATACTTGAGAGATATTTCATCGCATTGAATATGACGAATCGCATATCTCTGGTATCCTCTTGGTCACATATTGAAAGTGATGGACCACCAGCATGTGTTTGTATCTTATTCTAGAAAGATGGAGGCATAAACAGAGAAGCCTTGCATTCAGTACCACAGTCCTCACTCTCCACAGTATCTGGCCACGGTGCTAAATGGCTCCTACGGCTAGCTGTACTGTTTCTTTCATAAAGCTTTTTTTTCCTTTTTGGCATTTCCGCTTTATTTGAAAGTGACAGTAGAGAGAGACAGGAAAGGCAGAAGGGATGAGAGACAGGAAAGGCAGAAGGGATGAGAGACAGGAAAGGCAGAAGGGATGAGAGACAGGAAAGGCAGAAGGGATGATATACAGCAAAGGGCCCGGGCTGGATTCGAACCCAGGCCACCGCGGCAAGGATTCAGCCTTGATCGATGGTACACGCTCTACCAGGCGAGCCACCGGGGAGCCCAGCTCTACAGTTTCTTGGCTATACGTGACCGGTTCTGTCAGACTGGAGGGATTTAAACCTTCAACGCCAACTGCGTCATCAGTCTCCGTGTGCCTTAATTTAGAGCTGAGTCATTGGCCATATGGTCCCATTACTTGCCACGCGGTTACTTTCTGACTTGGAGTGTTTCCGGCCAAGTCTTGGGCTCCTTACTTTGGCCCAGGGTGATGGTGCATCTAATTACATAGGAATCCTTCCGCGGACTTCTTTGTTTACATTGTGTTGATGTTTGCATGAACTAGGTTGCTTTCAAGTATTATTCAAGAGACTTTCAGTGACTAGGCTCAGCGGAGCAGCCTTATCAATTTAGGCAAAAGTGCCGATAGTTCCTCCTTAATTTCTAACAAATCCAGGGCGCATTCACTGCCCACCACAACATCTCATACTCCCTTGCCCCGCTCAAAGCCAAGCGGCACAGGAATACACTGTGAAAAGTCGCCGCAAAAAAGACATTGATCATGGCATATTCTGCGAGGCAGGCTCTAAAAGAGCACACCGACAGATGCCCCTTTCAGCGGGGCTGCAGTGTGGCAGCAGTGACAGCAAGGAACAGCACTGCACCGTCGATTCTCACCAAGTCAAACTTCTAAAAATAAGCCGGTGCAGTGCTGTGCCCGGCGGGGTGCAAGAACGAGAGCAACCAAAAACGTTTAGTGGCCAGCACAAAAGGAAAGACTGAGTAACACCAGGTCCGTATGCATGCTTGCCATCGGTTTATTCTAAAAGGAGGCGGCCCGGCCTCAAAAGAGGATGAGAGGAGAGTTCTTTCTATAATATTTCAGAAGGACTTGCGAGAAAATGAAAACCTGGTCACCGCTTTATGTCTGCATGCTCGAACCCAGCCCCTTGCCTTTCGCTGCACGTCGTTCCCTCGCTCTCATACCTCCTGTCTCACTCCAACCGCTCTTGATAATGCGGAAATGTCGCAGCAGAAATGCCCCCGAATATAGTGGACGCACAAGCCATTCGACACGCGACGGGCGATCACCGCACACCCATGTCACGTTGTACTTTGTTACATATCCCTTGCACAAGGAACGGAAAATAGTGTCATCTTGTTGCACCAACTGAGATATAGTGGCAGCCATCTTGCAGCCCAGTAACCCCTGATGCCAAGCTGGAAGTGGGTCAAAATGAGTGAAAGCAGAATGGGGAGCTGAACTTTCTGGAATCTACCAGCGGCAGATTGATTACGGCTCTTTGAACAAACAGTTTATAAACAGCCCAATACATGGCCACCGAAATATGATAATGATTTGGTACGGGCTAGACGGACTGGACAAGCATCCAAGTTCCAGGCTGTTTTTCACTGGTGAGTTGGGAGTCTATGTTACCGTCCATGTTTAAGACCGAAACCAAAACATCACTTATCGCTTTAATCGTCATGCGTTTTGTACTGCTTCTTTCCACTAATGAACCAAAGGGGGAACTCATAGAATTCAGTTTTTATACTTCAATCTTTTTATTCTTTTCCCACCTTTTCTCCCCCATTGGACCCGGCCCACTCTTCCGAGCCGTCCCGGTCGCTGCTCCACCCCCTCTGCCGATCCGGGGAGGGCTGCAGAATGCTTCCTCCGATACGTGTGGAGTCGCCAGCCGCTTCTGCTCACCTGACAGTGAGGAGTTTCGCCAGGGGGATGTAGCACGTGGTAGGATCACGCGACCCCCCCCCCCCTTCCCCCTGAACAGGCGCCCCAACCGACCAGAGGAGGCGCTAGTGCAGCGACCAGGACACACACCCACATCCGGCTTCCGACCCGCAGACACAGCCGATTGTGTCTGTAGGGACACGGGGTAACACGGGGATTCGAACCGGCGATCCCCGTGTTGGTAGGCGACGGAATAGACCGCCACGCCACCCGGACGCCCCTGTTTTAATCTGTTTAAAAGAGCTCCCCTAGTTCAGCTTCTCTCAGCTGATGTCTTTTCTGATACTCGTGATGTCATCAGACACTCATTTGCATACAGCCTATTGCACCAAATTATTAAACCCCGCCCACCCTTGCCGCGAAACCTCGTTTGTACTCGTGACCCAACGATCAGCTCATGAATATTATTGAGGACCAGACCACCCCCTCACAGCGCCTCCGGCTTGGTTGGACGTCCCTAAAGACACAATCGGTCGTGTCTGCGGGTGGGAAGCTGGGTGTGGGTGTGTGTCCTGGTCGCTGCACTAGCGCCTCCTCAGGGGGGGAGGGGGAACTGAACTGGGGGGGAATAGCGTGATCCTCCCACGTGCTACGTCCACCCGGTGAAACTCCTCACCGTCAGGTGAAAAGAAGCGGCTGGCGACTCCACATGTATGGGAGGAGGCACGTGGTAGTCTGCAGCCCTCCCCCGGCTCGGGAGAGTGGGGCAATTGGCCGGATACAACTGGGGGGGGGGGGGACACATGAGTCATTTACATTATGCCACTTTCAAAGTTTTTAGACATGCAAAGTTAAATATGATAACTGTTTTAGAGCCAAATCTAAAACTTCTGCTTTTGTCGCAGGGGAAAGACATGACCAGCGGCGTCAGATAGCCTAGGTCAGGACGCTCGTGATTCAGATGTAGAGGTTCGGCTGGATTTAAACTGCTTCTGGATTTCGAGATACAGAAACCACCTCATCAAAAGTATTAGGCCCTTCCTCGCGGCACAGAAAGCCTACTCGGGCTTCTGTAATTTGACTCATCACTGACAGCAGTCATGTCTTTTGACACCAAACTCTTGAGAGGGTCTTAACTGCTGTGAACTTGTTAACACCTTCCAATCTAAGTCAATCCCCAACGTACGCCCCGGGACGGAGCTCCAGAAAGATCAGAGAGGCGGTCTTGCCTGCAGGACCGCAGGCCTTGCATCAGCACTCGAGCGCTCCAGATTAACCCTGCAGGCACCGGGGGGAGCAGATATGAAGCCCGGACATCTGTCACTGGGACCATGTGTCCTTGTTGCGCCTGTTGCCTGGCAACCCCCCCTCCCCATCAGTTTGGAGAAACATTCTGGTGTATCCAGTCGGATTGTCGGTGGTTTAGGAGAACCCACCCTCGGCTCTAGATTTGGGCTTAGCTACGGGGTAAGCCGGGCCTCGGTTATCCTCGGCTACGGAACGGTATTAGCTCAAAGCTTCTTCTTTTTTTTTTCATTTCATTTCCAAGTTTTACTTCCAAGTGTATTTAACAGGGATCACATCCATAAACTTCCAGATATAGCTAGATAGCTAATTTTCATCCGCGGGCCGCGGGCAGGTGAGTCGCGATACGCATACAGACACACACAACAGTTACACAGCTGCAAGGGGCGAGATAACGCCGTCAAGTTCAAGATGCGGAGATCGCTCAACAACTAGGTATATCCCGAGCACAACTTTTCCAACCACATGGTCGGATTACTGCGCACCAGTTCTGAGTCACCAGATGTTAATTCAGTTAAAACACTTTCAAACCGCACTCATTCATATTCATAAGAGATCAAAACGAGTCATCCGAGTGTAATCACAAAATCAGGACCTATTTTGTTGTGTGCTTGTACGCGTGTCTGCCTGCATGTGTGTCCCGTGTCCAAAATCTCTGAAATGAATCCAGGGAGTAAAATGATACGATAACAAACACGCACGACGGCAGAAACTATCGAAATAAGACCTAGATTGTAAAAAAAAAAAAAAGAAAAAGGAATTATCCTTTAAAATATGTTATTTTACTAGAGATTTATTAAAGATCATAACGTTTGGTTTATGATATTAATGAGGCCATTTTTTATGCTAAATGATCCGTTGAAAAACAAACCGATGCATTCTAATGTATTGTCTCATGTGTTCTGATGTGTTTAACCATTGTAATCGATATCGCATTTAAAAATGGAGCGGAAGACAAACATGCACATTCGACTGAAATCTAAGAGCCCGAGTCGTAGCCCGACCCGGGGTGTTATTTTCTCCCTATCCAGGGTTGGAGGCGTGAGAGTAGACAGGGTGGCCTGTGCAAGGCAGGGCAAAGAGGGGGCAACAGGTGCCATGGCTCGTGTAGCTGGTACGTCTCCATGCCCCTACTCCCCACATCCATCCATGGTCAGAAATAGCCCTACAATGGGTCAGAAGATGGAAAGAGGAGGGGACAGAGAATGGCCGTATCCTATTTTGAGGCCCCGAGCGTTAGTCAGTCTGGAGACTCGGAGACATCCACAACGAGCCAGGCCTGGCTACACACAGGCCAGTCGGGTGACAGCTATGAACCTACCCACTAGGCTAGGACTTTCCTCGTGCACTATACTACTGTAAAAATGGGTTTCTAATACATTTATACAGAAGCAATGCTTTCAAATACTAGTTTTCAGTATTTCTACCATATCTAATCGTTCTTATATGCAACAGTTTATATTCCAGCATAATATCCAGTCCTGCAGTCAAAGACATGTAGTGCAACTGAGAATTACTTCTGGTGGAAGGGAGGACTGATTTTCAATTTAGACCCGAAATCGGACTGTGAGCTATACTACAGTAAGGGACATTCACAGAAGATGAATGAAACTGCTTTTAGGACCAAATCTGACTGGCTTAAGGCTTAAGGGGTCTTGCTTGCAAATGTCACAACCTGCCTCATGGGGCCCCCCCACGATGGTGTGGCTCATATCCTGGCGGTAAGTCCCCTGAAGGATGGTCCAGAACAGTTTGAGGACACGCATGGGGGAGTTGCTGGGAGCGGAATGACTTTACGCCGGACAAAGGGATTGATGGCTCTATTCCTGCTCTCCTGTCCCGCAGCCAGGAGACTGTGAAGAGTGACCTTGGATCTGTCCTGTGGAGGGTGTGAGGTAAGTGGGGGTGGCCGCGACTGGGGTGTCCCTTCTGCTGCTAATGCCAGAGGGATGTCCCAGATGTACGTAGACGCATGCCATCAGCAGAGGAAATGGAAATGGTATGCCTTCAGCTTTCTGCATCTCCTCTCTTTGCAGTGCAGCCAGAGCCAAAGATGCTTCTTCTGGATCAAGGATGGCTAGATGGTAACTCTAGCCGTCCTTGGTACAGAAGAAGCATCTCCATGTAAACAAAGTGGAACTTAGGGCTAATTGGTGTCCTCCTGATAAAGCACAAGGTTCTGTGTATGAAAGGAATGGAAATAAACCAACGTAAAAATGCTTGCATGCTTCAAATTGGAGGGAAAACATTTTTGATTTTATCTTTTATTGATGTGGGCACTAAGATGAAATCTGGTTTTCTACCCCCTGATCATTTCCACTGGCTGCTGAAGTTTAAGAATGAGATCACGATATACTTCAGCTTTGCATAACTATTATCTATTATCATGAATGTATCATTATTCACATTTATAACTATTATTTTACAGGAAGTTCAGGCTACAGCCAGATGGGGAATTCTCTATTGGTATATTTTTTTTCTGGCTGTGGGAGAAATTTTCCAACCACAGGGGCACCGTTGGAAAAGACACTATACCATAGTTAGAGAAAAGCTATCCTGAACTTTTCTGGCAGGGTGAGTA
The DNA here is from genome assembly GCF_029633865.1 of Lampris incognitus. Taxonomy (NCBI): domain Eukaryota; kingdom Metazoa; phylum Chordata; class Actinopteri; order Lampriformes; family Lampridae; genus Lampris; species Lampris incognitus. Next base: position 52,185,216 of record NC_079220.1, on the reverse strand, counting down.
GCTGAGATGCAATCCAAGCCCAGCAGGTGGAACAGGGTGTAATAGTCTGACCTTTGACCCTGCTGCAGAGGGGCACTCTATCTAACAGTGTTTGCTGCAACTGAATGGGTCAACACAGCACACCAGTTAAGTACTTTGCAAGATCTATTTCAGATCTATTTTACTTCAGTGTGTGAACACTTTGAGACCATAATAACCCACAACGACCGTGTAACAAGACAACAAGCAGAATTTTTAGAGTATAATTCATACTGAAGTTTTTTTTTACAGTCTCAAAAAAAAAAGTTTTTATATTTACTTCAAATATAACTGGCAACAATGCCACAATGCTTTTCCTTCCAACTGAAACAACAAAAGGAATGCAGTGCATATTTTAAAGACGTGCTGAACATGTCCAAAGTCATTCAAGACCTTAAAGCTAGCCTCCAATTTTCACAGGGAGACTTGGATGACCTGCAAGCTGCCAAAGCATGCAGCACTGAAAAAAAAATCCAAGCTATCGCTGTCAGCATTGCCGATTACCAAACCTTCATAAGCAATCTGTCTGCAAAAACGGATTACATGGAAAATCAGTGAAGAAGAAACAACCTGCTGATAGATGGAGTGCCAGACTCAAATTCTGAATCTTGGAGTGAGACCGAGATCAAGGCAAAGAAAGTATTATCTGACAACCTTAAAATAGACTCCAAGCTTACAGAAATCAAAAGATCCCATTGAACTGGAAAATATGACTGTGCTGGTCGCCCCAGATTTATTGTGGTTAAATTGCTTCGATACAAAGACGAGCAAGACATTTTGAAGAGAGCAAAATCCCTTAAAGGCACTGACATCTTCATCGACGAGGACTTTTCTGAAACAGTTTGCACGAAGCGAAAGGAGCTGCTGCCATAAGTCAGAGAAGAGAGGAGGAAGGGGAACATTGCCTTTCTGAAATATGATCAACTAGTCATGCACCCTCCCCGATCCAGTTAAATCTCCCCCAGCTATTGCTCATTTTGTCTGTCCACAGCTACAAAATGTCAGATCTCCAGAGGATATATTATTGTTACGAAGCCATAATGTGTGATGTAAATGAATCAAATTCTAGTTCATTAGAAGATTTGGCCGTTAATCCACATGATCTAATCGATAGCAAGGATAAGATATACAATGACTGCTTTGGTCCGGATATAAACTTTCCCAACTTAAGAAGGGCCCCAAGGTCTTTGTAATGATCACAATGAAGAGGAGTTTAATAAATTCTCCAGCAGTTTATTACATCAAGGGCAAAACATATTTTTTCAACTCTCTACCAAAAACCATCTCTCACCCAACATCTGTCGAATTTAAATCACACATTTTCAGTGCCTGCTCTATCAGAAACATGGCTCAATGATGCCGCAGTATCTTTCTATTCAGTACCGCTGTGTATTCGTGCAGGAAAAACAAAAGGGGTGGAGGACATTCAGCCATTGTTGACAGCAATTTTCAGTTCATTGAGGGTAAAGAGCTCAGCATTAGTTTAGATGAAACTGAGATTGAATCACTTAGCATTGAAATACCAAGTTCTAGTACTTTTGGTGAGAAAACTGGTGCCATTTATCATCCACATGGTACTGATGTTGGTATCTTTAATGATGTTCCTCTTCTGTGGAGTTGACAAGGAACAGCAGAAAGGCAACTTTGACGCTGACCTTCTCAAAAGTGAGTCTAATTTATCAACAGAGTTCCTGAATATTCTTTATGCATCTTACCTTTAACCTCTCTTCTACATACCAACTAGAATAACAAATACATCTGCAACTTTGATTGACAACATATTTACAAATTATTCTGAGCATATAGTCGGAAGTCAGTTATTGTTAACTGACTTGCGATCCTTTTCCAATATTTCAATTTTTTTTAATCAAATCTAGTCCACAAGAAAAACCTGATATGAGGAAGAAATGTCGTAAGCTAACCAAGAGAAATAAGGACTCATTTAAAGCCTTGATGGAGAAGGTTTCATCAAATTGGCTTATCTCACATTCATAACTATATTTTCGTCTATATTTGACAAATGCTTTCCACTTGTTCAAATCAACAAAAAAGTGTAAGTCTAAAGGCTCCAAGACCTGGATTACTCGAGGGCTACAAAGATCCTCTTTTAGAAAAACAAAATGTAAAAATGTGTTGTTAGCCCCACTCCATTTAATATTGAATTCTATAAAAACATATAAGAATCACTTCACAAAATTACTTTGAACTGCAAAAAAAAAAAAAAAAATTTGTAACAATCCTGTAATGATATAAAAACCACATGGAACCTCATCAATGAATTGTTGAACAAGAAAATGGCTTCCACACTTATTCACCTCAATTATGCGATGGTGTGAGAAATTTCCTTAATCCCTCTGAAATAACAAATGGTTTCAATGTGCTTTTTTTTAAGTATTGGGCCTTCCTTGGCTAAGAATATACAAAATACAGATGACTCCCTCTGTGAGTATCAAGGAGCAGTATCTTTGCATAAGTATGTCTGACCCTGCTACCTCTAAAGTGCATGACACTATACTTAAAATTAAAGGTTCCTCTGCATGGCATTATGAAACAAGATCTAGTCTTGTAAAGAAAGTAGTTTTCTCTATCATTGAGCCCCACACTCATGTTTTCACTTTATCCCTCAAAACAGGTATTGAACCAAGTGACTTTAAAGTAGGAAAAGTCATACCGCTGTTTAAATCTGGTGATTCCAGCATATTTATCAATTATTGTCCTATATCTGTTTCACCATCTTTTTCTAAAGTTCTCATGAAACTAGTATATTCAAGAATAAAAAAAAATTTAAAAAAACCATACGGATGAGAGCAACATACTGTACAGCCATCAATGTTTTTGGGGGAAAAAAAGTCAACAGAAATTTCTCTTTTGCTGCTTATTCACAAAATCTCGACAGGCTTAGACAGCAAATAATAATAAAAAAAATCTGTCTTGGCATATTTTTAGACTTGTCAGTGACCTTTGATACTGTTAATCACAACATCCTTATTGTGAAATTGCAAAAATATGGCTTTCATGATGTTGCTCTAAAATGGCTGCTTGATTAAATAAAAGACAAAGAACAGCATGTATCCATTATTAGGCATAATTCAAGTAGAGCCAGGTTACTTTGTGGAGTACCTCAGGGTCCCATCCTTGCACCTCTCTTATTTTTGATTTACATGAATGACCTACATAGGGTCTGCAAAAATGTACTGCCTCTTTTATTTGCTGATGACACAAGTCTTGTTATTTCACATAAAAACCTTAGCACACTGATTTGAGAGGCAAATGAAAAGCTATCATCTAATTCTAAATGGCTTTGGATGAACAAAATATCTCACAATATTAAAAAAAAAATCTAATTCTATGATATTTTGTAACAAAAATAAAAGTGTACAAAAGAAAAAGCTAAAATATTCATAGACAACATAGAACTAACTCAGGTTCTTCACATTAAATTCCTATACCAGATGAAAAATTTACGTGGAAATATCATATTGAACACATCTGTAAAAAGACTATGAATTCAGTTGATATCTTGAGTAGAGTTATTTCATTGATTAATCATTCCTGTATTTTTACTTTTTATTACAGCTTAATTTATTCCCATATATGTAATGTAATACTGTTTGGGCTACCACATATTCAATTTATCTCAATGAGCTTTTCTAAATCCAAAAGACATTTTTTGAGAATGATTATCTTTGCAAAAAGATGCAACTCATATGCTTCTCTCTTCATACAATACAACAAACTTCTATCAATTTTTAATGTGAACATATACCAGAATTGTGTATTCATGTATAAATATATGTACACCTAACTCGTGATTTTTGTAGCGCTTTCCTGAAATGTTTTAAGTCTTCCTCAGACATTCAATCATATTCCACAAGACACTAACAATTTTCATGTTCCATATTTTCAGACTTCCCTTACTCAATATACATGGAAATACAGAGGACCATCTCTTTGGAACAACCTCCCATCACTACAATCAACATCTACATGATCATTATTCAAAAACATCTGAATAGGACTTCAATCAGCAAAGATTTATAACACTTCAATGGATTCCACCGTAATTCATCTGAATTTGTAAACATAAACTCCTGTGTAAATTGTACATTTCTATCAATTATTTATTACTGCTTAGTCTTAAAAATTTGACGAATAACAATCTTTTTTTAATCTTTTTTATTTCTAAGTATGACTATTGATATTCATATAGGGGAGGTATATGAATATCAATGCAGGAGAGGTTGGAAGCCAGAAATGGCTTATCTTCATAAGCCATTCTTGGCTTCCAACCTCTCCTGCACAATGTTTAAACTTTTTTAAATTCTTGCTGTTTTTTTACATATATGTGCAAATAAACTAAATTAAACTGGATTTTAATTGCTGTTTGTTTAGCCGTTCAAAGAAGGCTTCAGTCCTGAATAACTGCCATACTTATCTGAAACAAATCCAAATAACCCAGAGCTGAAGCTAAGATTTCACAACACCGTTACTGTCACACTTGTCTTTATCACTCACAAAAGAAACACATCAAAATTCAGTCTTAACATCCCCATTTAAACTGAACGTGTTTATTCCATGTGGACTCAGAAATGGACTCCATGGACTATTTTTGCAATCAGATTTAGCCCAAGTAACACGGTCAACCTATGATAACATGATAGCATCGAGACTTCACATTCATTTATGAATGATGCCCTTTCTGCGGCACTCAGCAGAATCAGCTCCTCTTATGAGGTTCGTGACGGTCATCGGACCAGCCAGTGAGGCAAATAAGTACACTTTGAGTGGCTCGCGGGTTTGTCGAACTCATAATTGTCCACAACCACGTCGACTGTCAGGGTCAAAAAATACCTGTCTGCACTGTAACAGAAATCAGTAGAGAAATCAGAAATCAGCTTCCACATGCAGTTGATTTAGACGCGGACACCGCCAAAAGACACCTGCAACGGGCCAGGAGAAGAGGTCCACGAAGGCACGAGCTCCTGCCTCGGCCCCGCATCAAAGCCCCTCCTGACTGGAGAATGCATGTCCCTATAAGGCCAACTGCTGGGAATAAATTGTGATTGTGACAGTGCAGGGTGACAGCAGCTGTGCAGCATGTCTAAAGGGTACACTGGGGATAGGGGGGGTGAGGAGTCAGGAGGGAGGGTTATCAAGCAGAGGGAGGGAGGGAGGGAGGGAGGATCTGTAGTGGCGAGTGTTGGGTTTCAGGAGCCCTTCCAATCTTAGACACCTGACAGCGGGCTGGACTCCGGGGTGCCTGGCCTCGGGCTTCGGGCTGAACGCCACCCCAAGGACGAGACAAGGGTGACGGGACAAGAGTGACGCCAGCTGCTCCGGTGCAGACCCAGAAGCCGCTCCCCATTTCTCGCCGGGCCTCATTCGAGCGGGTCAGCGCACACCATTTTCAGTCACCTCCGCTACCCTCACCTCAGTGCGGACCGTTCAGCATGACGCGGCCGTGGTCAGAACAGGCCGTGAGGTTATCACGTAGGTAAACCGAATAAACTCGCTCCTCGGCGATAATCCTCCCGGGCAGATAAAGCGCGGCGGGACTTTGCATGGCCAATTTTATCCCGTCGAGAGTTCGCACAGTATCGAGTGGAAAGACCAGCACGAAAATGGCATCGCAGTGCCACTCGTGAGGCACAGATGGCAAAACTATGTACGGGGGGAGGAAAGTGGGGAAAAGTGCCGTCTATCTGCGCTCCTGTGTGGTGGCTCTCGTCCCGGCCAGAGACACTTCATCAGTCGGGGCCATGCCTCTGGCCAGCCGACACACTGTCGGTCTACACAGGAGGCCAAGCTCCTGCTCTGGCCGACCCACACCGCCTCCACCTCGGAGACACACGGCGAGAGCTGCGCGAGTTCATACACCAAGCATAGTTTACCGTGCCGCTGCGTAACCACCTGGGGCTTTAAATCTGAAAAGCTGCGAGGAGGAGCCGGTCAGCTCCACCATCCTGTACTTGGCATCTGCCGTTTTATTTTGAACAGATTTTAAATAGCCCATGGCGGTTTATCTCCGTCTCCGATGGCGTCGCCACGATTGTCGCCGTCCCCATGTCCTCCGGGGGCAAAGCGCCGTGTCTCGTGGGACATAAACTCTACGGAAACATAAAACTACCCCGGCAAAGTAAGCAGAAGTGCAAAAAAATGACTGAAATCGACATGTGGTCAGCGCAGCAGTCCAAATCACAGCACAGCTGTATCTCTGAGCCCAGCAACGGCACTGGCTCGGACCGGCGGAGCCGTCGGGTCTAAAATCAGAACACACACAGAACCAAAACAGCCAAACCCAAACTGTCTCAAATGTCAACAGCACTCCAGCACATGAAGTACCCACAACCCCGGTGAATCCCATGCACCAGAAACCAGCCAGAAATGAACCCAAGTCTTTGGCCACGATGCTTGGTGCGCTTACCTGCTGTGGCCTGCAAGAGCAGCAGGGAGACAAAGCAGCAGATTGAGACTAGACCCTTCATGGTGGCTGCCAGGAGAACTCTGACAGTCGTGCAGACTCTATATATACTGAGGCAGCAGGGTTAAAGGGCACGCAGGGGAAAGGGGGCGGGGCACAGAGGGGAGCAGCTGGTGGCGGTGGGCGGAGAAGGGGCTTGAGGTGTGAGTGAATGTGTGTGTGCGTGCCAGGCGTCAGACAGCCACGGCATACCACAGGGACTCTATGTGTGCGAGCAGCTGACTCTCCTTTTAAGAGAGGCTGGAGCTTGGGCCTCGGCATCGCTCAGCGCTGATTCGCTCCAACTCGGCATGACAGTGACCGGTATCAAAGTGAGAATCAGCGTCTGTTTTACTGTCAGGGAAGCTTTCTGATACCGGGAATTTGACTTGATCGCTCTTTTTTTTTTTATCATTCTGTGGTACATTTAAGTATCACAGAATGATAAAAAAAAGTCATCTACGTGTAGATGAAGTATACTCTCTCTCTCTCTCTCTCTCTCTCTCTCTCTCTCTCTCTCTCTCTCTCTCTCTCTCTCTCTCTCTCTATTTATATATAGATATATAGATACATACATATACATACATGTACATATATACATATATACATACACATATACATACACATACACATACACATACATATATACATATACATATATACATATACATACATATACATATATATACACACATATATATATATATATATATGACGGGATGGGGGCGCAGTGGTTAGTGCAGTCGCCTCACAGCTAGAAGGACCTGGGTTCGAGCCCCGGGGTAGTACAACCTTGGAGGTTGTCCCAGGTCGTCCTCTGTGTGGAGTTTGCATGTTCTCCCCGTGTCTGTGTGGGTTTCCTTGGGGGCTCTGGTTTCCTCCCACAGTCCAAAGACATGTAGGTCAGGTAAATCAGCGGTACTAAATTGTCCCTAGGTGTAAATGTGTGTGTGTGTGTGTGTGTGTGTGTGTGTGTGCCCTGTGTGATGGCCTGGTGGCCTGTCCAGGGTGTTTCCCCGACTGCCGCCCAATGACTGCTGGGATAGGCTCAAGCATCCCCGCGACCCTGAGAGCAGGATCAGCGGTTCGAATAATGGATGGATGGATGGACATTCTAGATATCAAGTATAGTTGGTGTTGCCCTGTACGCCTTTCTAGGGGCGTCCGGGTGTCGTGGCGGTCTATTCCGTTGCCTACCAACACAGGGATCGCCAGTTCGAATCCCCGTGTTACTTCCGGCTTGGTTGGGCGTCCCTACCGACACAATTGGCCGTGTTTGCATGTGGGAAGTTGGATGTGGGTATGTGTCCTGGTCGCTGCACTAGCGCCTCCCTGGGTGGTCGGGGCGCCTGTTCGGGGGAAGGGGAACTGGGGGAATAGCGTGATCCTCCCACGCGCTTCATCCCCCTGGTGAAACTCCTCACTGTCAGGTGAAAAGAAGCGGCTGGTGACTCCACATGTATTGGAGGAGGCATGTGGTAGTCTGCGGCCCTCCCCGGATCAGCAGAAGGGGTGGGGTAGCGACCGGAACGTCTCAGAAGAGTGGGGTGATTGGCCGGATACATTTGGGGAGAAAAGGGGGGGGGAATCACACCTCTATATATGTACAATTAGTGCACCTACAAGATAGTGTCAATAAAGTTTATGTATAGTCTGTCTATAAGTCTATGTATATAAGTCTATGTCTATGTATATAAGTCTATGTCTATAAGTCTATGTATATAAGAGACTGTATATAAGTCAATGTCTATAAGTCTGTCTATAAGTCTATGTATATAGTCTATAAGTCTGTCTATAAGTATATGTTTAGAAGAGAGTGTATATAAGTATATGTGTATAAGTCTGTCTATAAGTCTATGTATATAGTCTATAAGTCTGTGTCTATAAGTCTATGTATATAAGAGATTTTATATAAGTCTATGTATATAAGAGATTGTATATAAGTATATGTCTATAAGTCTGTCTATAAGTCTATGTATATAGTCTATAAGTCTATGTATATAAGTCTATGTCTATGTCTATAAGTCTATGTATATAAGAGATTGTATATAAGTCAATGTCTATAAGTCTGTCTATAAGTCTATGTATATAGACTATAAGTCTGTCTATAAGTCTGTTTATAAGAGAGTGTATATAAGTATATGTATATAAGTCTGTCTATAAGTCTATGTATATAGTCTATAAGTCTATGTATATAAGTCTATGTCTAAGTCTATGTATATAAGAGATTGTATACAAGTATATGTCTATAAGTCTGTCTATAAGTCTATGTATATAGACTATAAGTCTATGTCTATAAGTCTATGTATATAAGAGATTTTATATGAGTCTATGTATATAAGAGACTGTATATAAGTATATGTCTATAAGTCTATGTCTATAAGTCTATGTATATAGACTATACGTCTATGTATATAAGAGATTGTATATAAGTATATGTCTATAAGTCTGTCTATACATCTATGTATATAAGAGATTGTATATAAGTCTATGTATATAAGAGATTGTATATAAGTATATGTCTATAAGTCTGTCTATACGCCTATGTATATAAGAGATTGTATATAAGTCTATGTATATAAGAGATTGTATATAAGTATATGTCTATAAGTCTGTCTATAAGTCTATGTATATAGACTATAAGTCTATGTCTATAAGTCTATGTATATAAGAGATTGTATATAAGTCTATGTATATAAGAGACTGTATGAAAGGTCAGCAAAAGACAATCTGCTCTTATATGTAACAGGCAGAATATAAAGAATGCCCTGTATAAAAGGTAAAATGACAAATTCACAGTGGCAAAGGAACATGAAACAGTGGCTCTCTACCGCGTTCACACTGTACATGTTGCACTGAGCAACAATACAGAATGTATGCAACATTAATGTCTAATATAACCTGGGCTGCAAAGAGAGATGAAAAATATAGTATTGCGTGTGTGTGTGTGTGTGTGTGTGTGTGTGTGTGTGTGTGAAAGAGCAAGGGGGAGTGGGGGGGAGGGAGAGAGAGAGGGGGAGAGGGGGAGAGGGGAGAGAGAGAGAGACTAGGAGCATTGATTTAGGTTTAGGGTTGAGATGATTCATGCAGAAGGGTGATGAGGTGACTGAGGGCAGGGTTTTTAAAACGTTTCTAGAAGTAAATATGCGAAGTGTTAAAGAGTCAGGACGCACTAAATAAAGTCTCCGAGACCTCGTGAAATAAAGGCCGTCTCCCTCTCCACGGCTCGGTTCGGCTCGAAATGATCTGCTTGAGTTTCACACACACCATCCGACATGTGTGCATCCCTGCAGCCTTCTCTCTCCACCCGCCCGGAAACACACGGACACACACGGACCGACGAACTGGATCCATTATCCGAATTCCAAAGAGGGTCCTGATCAGCGGTCACGGTTGTCTCACAAACACAACGATGGCGCGGGGACTGTGACCGCGTCATGGCTTCACCCCTACACACCACGTGCCATATCGGCCCTACAACTAATGAGGCTGCCAAGTGAGGAAATTAGTCATTTCAAATTTGGCAGGCCTGTGTGTGTGTGTTGTGTGTGCGTGTGCACGTGAACAAGAGCGAGAGAGTGTGTGTGTATGTGCATGTGAAGAGTGTGTGCATGTGTGTATGTGTCCATGTGAACAACAGAGGGAGCATGTGTGTGCATGTGAAAAAAGTGTGTGTGCATGTGTGTCTATGTGTGCATGTGAACAAGAGAGTGTGTACGTGTGTGCATGTGAAAAAGAGAGTGTGTATGTGTGTGCATGCGAGCGTGTGTGTGTGTACATGTGAAAAAGTGTGTGTGTGTGTGTGCATGTGTGTATGTGTGCATGTGAACAACAGAGAGAGCATGTGTGTGCATGTGAAAAAAGTGTATGTGCATGTGTGTCTATGTGTGCATGTGAACAAGAGAGTGTGTATGTGTGTGCACGTTTGTGTGCATGTGTGCATGTGTGTGTGTATGTGAACAAGAGAGAGAGAGTGTGTGTGTGTGTGTGTGTGTGTGTGTGTGTGTGTGTGTATGTGAACAAGAGAGAGAGAGTGTGTGTGTGTGTGTGTGTGTGTGTATGTGAACAAGAGAGAGAGAGTGTGTGTGTGTGCATGTGTGTGTGTATGTGAACAAGAGAGAGAGAGTGTGTGTGTGTGTGTGTGTGTGTGTGTGCACGTTTGTGTGCATGTGTGTGTGTATGTGAACAAGAGAGAGAGAGTGTGTGTGTGTGTGTGTGACTGAGAGGAGAATGGCAGGCCGAGGAGAGGGGAGGTGTGACACACGAAGGCCCACGACTCAGACTCGAGTAGCGACCGCGGCTAAACGCTCGGCGGATTACAGCGTTATCGCCGCCCGGCAGGCGCACAACGGCGGACATAATTTGGCGGACATAATCTCCCAAGTCGTGGGGGTCTCTCAGTCTCAGCCGTGAATGAATCCCCACATATGACTGAAGTCTCCCGCTTCAAGCGTGTCCCTTCCAGATGGATCCGCACCCACGCCCAAACAACGCGTCACGGCCGCTTACCATTACTTCCATCCCGCAAACTGCTTTCACCGTGACAGACACAATGACGCACTCATTCTTTGCAAATTGCGGACAGACACACATCGGCATTACGAGCTCTCCGTACCAAATGCACCTCCTAAAGGTCTGAGCGCATTTAGGGAGGCGCACAAGGCGACTGCTTGTTCAGAAATGTCGAGCCACGTCGGTCTGGCACATTTTTTTAGACACAGAAGCTGTGGTACAGCGTGTGCCTTCGGGTTTCCCGCGGCAAGAGGGACGCCGTGAAGGTTTGATCCCGCTTCTCTCAGCAGTTACGCCGTAGAGACATACACAGGCTGACCTTCGATCAAAACGAAGGGAACTCATGAACTAATGAAGAGCCACTGAAAGCTGTTCAGCCTTTTACATCAGTAGAAACACTGCTCATGGTGAAGGCGAGCTGGGGTTACGCTTGTATGAAATGTGTGTCTGTGTGTGTGTGTGGGTGTGTGTGGGTGCCAAAATGAGCTGTAATGGAACTTGACATGCTCACTCTCTCATTACATACATGTCCACATATACCCTCTGCTGATCCAGGGAGGGCTACAGACTACCACATGCCTCCTCCTCAGATAGCATCCAGATGTGGGCCACTTCAGGCAATGACGCGGCACTGGTGGCCTTCTTCTGGTCCTGACAAAATGGATGTGAGCCTGAAGTGGCCCACATGTATAATAGCAAATATGGCCCAAATATGCCAAATCAAATGTGGGCCTTTTTTTGGCAAAGATGCGGTGCACTCGGCAACATGTAATCTGGATGTGACCCTGAAGTGGCCCGGGTGGTAAATGGTGAATATGGCCCAAATATCACAGAACAAATATGGGCCACCTTTGGAAAATACGTGACACATGCGGCATTGCTATGGCTTGGTTCTGGCCCAGATCTGGCAAACAGGGGCGGACCGCCCAAGTGTCATCATTCCACGCGGTGTGTGGGCCGGATGAAAGTGTCGGTGTGGGGCAGGTCCGGGCCACAGCAGTTTTGCTATCTGGGTCCGATACATGTGGAGTCGCCAGCCACTTCTCTTCACCTGACAGTGAGAACTTTCGCCAGGGGGGACGTAGCGCGTGGGAGGATCATGCTATCCCCCCCCCCAATTCCCCCTCCCCTCTGAACAGGTGCCCCGACCCAGCAGAGGAGGCGCTAGTGCAGCGACCGGGGCACATACCCACAGGGCACGTACCTCCGGCCCGACCAAGCCGGAGGTTACACGAGGATTCGAACCGGCGAGTCTGTATTGGTAGGGTACCAGTCAAAGTCCGGTAGATATAAATATTAGTAGTGCTGCAATGCCAAATAGCGCCACACGGTGACTCCTCCTTTTTGCTTTGCTGTGACGCACTAGAGCAGGGGTCCCCAACCTTTATTGCACCGCGGACCGGTTTAATATTGACAACATTCTGGAGGACCCGGGGGGGGGGGGGGGGCTGGAATAACGACCGGAATATAGGTTAGGCTTATAAATCACGTATCGAATCCCGCACCGGGCAAGAAAATAACCGGTTGCACTTCTTTTGCCCCTCTTCACCAGGTCACCGAGGGTCACGGGGGCTGGATCCTCTCCCGGAATATAGGTTAGGCTTATAAATCACTAGTATCATAACATTTAAAGTAACGTTTGGCTATTAAACACACAGCGCATATTTTCCTCGCATTAACATAACATACAACATACACATATACATACATATACATATGACAACATCGCAACTCACCAATTTCATCAATTCTTGAACCTGTGGCAGCTGAAAGAGGAACCTCTGCCACCTTGTTAGCTGCAGCTTCACGGCACATGTCCTGAGCAGCAGGCAGAATCAATTCTTCGCCGATAGTGAAAGGCATCTTAGCCTTAGCAACACGATCAGCCACTAAGTAGCCTTAGCAACACGACTAGCCAGTAAGTAGCCTTAGCAATATGACTAGCCATTAAGTAGCCTTAGTAATACGACTAGCCATTAAGTAGCCTTAGCAATACGACTAGCCACTAAGTAGTCTTAGCAATACGACTAGCCACTAAGTAGCCTTAGCAATATGACTAGCCACTAAGTAGCCTTAGCAACACGATTAGCCAGTAAGTAGCCTTAGCAATATGAGTAGCCACTAAGTAGCCTTAGCAACACGACTAGCCACTAAGTAGCCTTAGCAACACGACTAGCCATTAAGTAGCCTTAGCAACACGACTAGCCATTAAGTAACCTTAGCAATACGACTAGCCAGTAAGTAGCCTTAGCAACACGACTAGCCACTAAGTGCGGGGTGCTTGGACTCAAGGTGCCGAAGCAGCTGTGAGGCTTCACTGCCTCACCAGACAGCCTGTCTCCACATATCACACACAGGGGGCTCGGAGCAATAAAGCCGTACTTTAGGTCCGACTCGTCGTATTTCCTACTGAAGGAAGCTTTCTTCTTTTCTTTTGCTGGTCTCTGGCTTTATCATCGCCATTAGATCTTTTATCTCTCCTACCTCTTCCGAAGAAACTCTCAAGCGACGTTTGTTTTTAACCGGTACTCGCGGCAGCTAGCTAGCTGCTTGCTAGTGTAACCGGTTATTTTCTTGCCCGGTGCGGGATTCGATACGGGATTTACTGCATCACAAGGCGACATCACTAACCGCTCGGCTAAAGGATCCGACCCGTTTGTTAGAGGCTAAAGTGTCTTATTAGCAGCGAGCTGACTGAGTGCGTCTCTGAGCTATGAAGTCAGTTACCATTGGACTGCCGAATGCCACGTGAATGAGCGAGAACATTACGTCATTGTACACGCTCCAAGTATCCGTTTCAAATTAAAAGCCCTCTAGCGACTATTGTATACTGTAACGTGCATGGATATAAGAAGACACGCTGGCCGCTGGCCGGCGGGTCTGGCCCTTTAGTCGAGCGGTTAGCGATGTTTCCTGCGGTGCGGGCGATACGGGTTCGCGTACCGGCCGCGGCAGTTCCTGCGGTTGCCCTCCGAATTCGCTACAATATCACATTGTTTCCTTGCGGCCCGGTGCCGGTCCGTGGCCCGGTGGTTGGGGACCCCTGCTCTGGCTAACTAGCCACGTGCTGCTAGCTTTCGCCACCTACCGACCACCCAACGTTACAGCAGGCAACGGAATAGACCGCTACGCTACCCGGACGCCAGGAGTACGTTTTATGTGAGAAAACAAATATTCATGTAAACTACTAATAAGGGGTCTGACCCTTTAGCCGAGCGGTTAGTGACGTCGCCTTGTGGTGCAGTACACCCGTATCGAATCCCGCACCGGGCAAGAAAATAACCGGTCGCACTTCTTTTGCTCTTCTTCACCAGGTCACCGAGGGTCACGGGGGCTGGATCCTCTCCCGGCACACTTTTGGCAAAAGGCAAAGGAGACGCGTTAATTAAACAGGTCATCGACTCATTGACGGGCCCACACGCAACGCGCCGCACAACCACTAAACCCTGTCGGACTCATAATCGGGACCGCGGATCCGCGTCACGTGCTAAAAACAGCTACAGCGCCCTCGACGCGCCAGCGCGGGGCGGGCCGTGACAGACCCTCGTCTAGACTGCAGAAGCGTCACGAGGTTATTACCGTCTGCGGGGCCGGCTCTGCATGGCGAGAGGGTGTGAATGAGAGGCCGGAAATAATCTAACGCATATGTGAGGGAATGACAGCGATACAACTACTGTCCCGTGCGTAAACTCAAAATCCAGTCGCATTTTTATTTATTTATTTATTTTGCCGTGGCCTACGATTAGTTGCCTTCGGGCGCTCCACAACCCGTACTGCATGGCGGGTCGGTTTCTGTCCCAATGGCTTCACCAAGCACCGTTCTGCCTATGAGGTCATAGTGTATAGTTCATTGCCTATTGTAAAACTGCTCTTCTCTCTCTCTCTCTCTCTGAATGACGTCGTCTCCTTCCTCTTCTTCTGTGTACGGTGTGATGCGAGTCTCCCTTGTGAGCACGTGCAGCCAGTCGGTCCTCCTCCCAGGTCTGCGCGGTGACGGTGGTCGCCACCTGGACACACTGCTTGACATCCCCCTCATCAGATTTTCTTTTTATATTGTAGCGAATTCGCGGGGGGGGGGGCAGTCCGGGAACCGCCACAGCCGGGACGCGAACCCGTATCTCCCGCTCCGCAAGCGACAACGTTAACCGGTCGACTCCGACCCGTTAGTCAAGGACCAACGTGTCTACTTATCCACGCACGTTACAATATATTTTATAAAGCCATATAATTCTTTTCAGTGTTTCAATGTTATATCCTCCTCTCACTAAGATGTGTGACTAATTTCTTTTTTTTTTACATGGTGATGCTGGTCGCCTGGCTCGGGTCCTGGGCTGTTCCGGTGGCGTCTGGACACCGTTTGGCATCCTCTTCATCATAGTCTTCATAAATGCTATAATTCCATTATAATTCTGTAATCCTCTTTCAATGTTGTATTGTGTAAACACAACATCCATTGCACGTTGTCCGTCTTGGGGGAGAGAGAGAGCCCTCCTCTGCTGCTCTCCCTGAGGTTCCTCCCTATTCGTTCTCCCTGTTCAAGGTTTTTCCTTTTTTAGGGAGTTGTTCCTTATCTGATGCGAGGGTCTCAGGACAGGATGTTGTGTTGCTGTAAAGCCCCCCTGAGGCAAATTCGCAATTTGTGATATTGGGGCTACACAAATGAAATTGACTTGGCAATTTCTGCCAGTGACGTCACCGTCGTTACCATGGTGACCGCCGGTTCAGCACTTGGGCCAACATCGGAGGTTTTAAAACACCGTTTCTAGATAAACCGACTTGACTTTGTTCCATTGCACAAGAATAAATATAATGCTTTACTGTGAATATATATTAAAACAAAAAAATACACAGGAGATCCAACTAGTAAAAAACAAAGTACAAACTTTATTATTCTGTCTTTACAAAGGCACAAGCCTCTTTATCCCCAAAAACATTTTCTCCTTTTCATAAAAAAAAAGACAAAAAAAGACAACAAAAAAAAGGGGAAAAAAAAGAAAAGCTTCTTGATGACTGTGTGCACCGACGGGTCAAACACAAAGGAAAACATGATAAAAGGATGAAGGAAAACAGATACAGGGAGCGGGTGAAGGAGGAGTGGCAAAAGTGAAAGACGACAAGAACAGAAAAAGGGTGAATGAATTGGAAGGGGGGGAGGGGGACGCAGGGGAGCTGTACATGGGTGGGTGGGCACAACTGTGCGGTTCTTACTCACAACCTCAAGAGCTTCGGCTAAGGGGGGGGGGCGCCTTTTTACAAAACAAAGAGGCGGACCCTGGTATATAGTATAGTAAGTGCTTCATAATCTCGACCCCTACTCGGCGAGTACGGCCCCCCCGTCCGACAATCTGATGCGTCCACGTCAAGGTGGCCTACATGGCGAACAGAGAGCAGAACAGCAGTGGGCCCGGAACAGCGCCTGGCTTCAGTAAAGGACATGTCCAGCTACTCAAGAGGATGATGTAGCAGCCGTCCTATTATTATCAAAAAAGAAAAGAAGAAAAGCTGAGCACACGAACCATCTCTTTTTCTACGCCGAATAGTCGCATTCTGGTAACCACTGAGAGAAAACGCCTCCCCATTTCCTTCGCAAGCCAGCCGCTCCGACTTCACGACCTCCAAATCTTTAAAGGGTAAGTCCACCAAATACAGCACGACGGCTAAGCGGTGTTTTCAAATGAACGTGTTATCTGTCCAGCAGTTTAACTTTGCAAACGGGACAAGGACAATAAAGATCGATGATGACGACCCTAATTTCATCCCCCAAAAAATAAAATCAAAATTTTTGGCAGTGGCGTGCCAACATTATCGCCGACCTTAGCAGGCTGACCTCTGAAAAGCTACCTGTATGAGGAAGCTTTACACGTAATAGTCACCAGAAGTTTGGAATGTGCAGAGATCTTTGCGGACTCCCCTTTTCTCTCCGTCCACAAAACCCAACGTGTGACGTTGCCTTTGGCGGGCAAAAACCGTCGCCAACCCGAGTCCAGCCTCAGCCAAGTAGTCCCTAGTCGTACTCCGAATACCTGGGCAAGGACAACCGTTGGTCGGCTCGCCGTTAAATCGAACACATTCCAGACGATTTCATTGGGTGTTTTCGCCCAGGTTGAGCACAAGCGTGTGTCTGTCTGTGTGTGTGTGGAAAAGAGAAGTGGGGGAGGGGTTCTAATGCCCGTTTCCAAAGCAAAAAACAAAAAAACGACATGAAGAGTGCGGGTCTTTTTGTCAGAGCCCTGGGCTGTGTTAAGGCTGGCCTCGCAGTGCCTCCCTGCACCCGCAGGCTGTTCATAAGGCAAGCCACTGCCTCTCTCGCTTACATCCGACTCGGTTGCCATTTGTCAGGGGAAAAAAAAAACGACGCACAATTCCACGGAAAAGACGCATTTGAAAATAAAACGCATCCGGAAAAGTGTTAATCGCAAGGTACTATCTCGCCGTATCTGGCACAAGACACAAACCCCCCCCCCCCCCACACACACAAAAACAGAAAAACGTAAACAAAAAAAAAAGAAAGTATTTAAAAAATGCATAGAGCATATGTGCATGGTCTTATCCAACCGGTCATCCCGCGGCATGACCAACTTCACTGGGCGTCCCCTCTTCTATGAAGCATACCGAAGAAACATACGCTTGGGAAAACGCCACCCCGATACTTAAGACCAAGCGACTACAGGGGCAGAACAAGCTCAGCTCTCGGGAAGACCGAGCAAACCACAGATGCCAGTCTCGATCCGCCGCGTGAGCGCTGGGCACGCGACGCAAATTTGTGTCAACACCTAGGTCAGGATGGTGCTGCTGCAGACTGCCAGAGCCTGGGGGCACCCCTGAACCCCGCTGGTTCGGATCACACACAACAGACACACACGCACACACATCTTCCCCGTGGGAATCGCCGGAGAGAGCACCCACGGAGTAGCTTATTCAACAAGCCAGGTGCCCGAGTGTGGGACAGGGTGGGCTGAGAAGGGGCAAAAGCAGCGCTTTTCGTCCGGCCATGAGAGAGAGAGGGGGGGGGGGGAGGCATGCCAAATACATAAATTGAAATACTGGGAACCCAGCCCAGTAATAACGGTAACAACATAGAAAAAGAGAGAGACATTTTTTTTTTAAAAACATGGCTGGGGGAGGGGGGGGGCATTTAGTGGGCTCTCCTCCCTTCGTTTCAAGCCTAGCTTAATTTCCCGAGAGCACCGGTCAGCCACGACGGAAACAGCTTTTTGTGATTCCTGTCAGTATCACGCTTTTTTGTGTGTGTGTGTTTCAGTACTATACACTTGAGTTAAAACATCGCCCGGAAAAAAAAAAAACAAAACGACAAAAACCAAAAACAAGACTTTAGACTCGATAAAGCAACCGGAAAAAAAAATACAAATCTTTCTTTCAGAAGGAGGAAAGAGCGGATCTTTTGATTGTGACAGCCTCACAGTGTCTCTCTGGCGAGTGCGGACGATACAGGAGGAGAAGGGGGGAGGGGGGGGGGGGTTAAAACGAAGTTCGTATGGGCGAGAACACGGGGTGGGGGGTGGGGGGGGGGGCTTGGCTGCGAAATCAGTCACACGGCCTTGCAGCAGTGCAAGGAGAGCGGTCCCGGTGGTCAGTGGAAATGATAGCAGGCCATCCAAAGCAGCAGGGGACCAAGAAATGGAGGGTGGGAAAAGGTGGGCGGTGGGTGGAGAGGGGGGGGGGGTCGGGCGTGTATGAAGAAGTCTATGAGGGCGTATCTTTTAGATCGGTCAAGTTGAGCGGTCGCTCCGAAAGGTTCCTGTACCCGAACGAACAGGCGAAGGGGGGGGGGGGGGGGGGGAGGGGGAGGGGGAGGGGAGAGAGAACCGGAAAAGACGCGGGTGAAGAGAGACGGCGGGTTCGAGTGTCTAAGTGTAAACCTATTTGCGCTGCCTATCACGGTACATCACGTAGAGTGTGTCAAACAAAAGAGTGCTTCGATCGGTCTACCAACCCTAATAATGTCCTCGTAACGAGAGTACTGTGGGTTTATATGCTTCCCGTGGCCCTGTCTGATTGTGTGTGTGTGTGTGTGTGTGTGTGTGTGTGTGTGTCTGCTTGTGTGTGTGTGTGACTCTGTATATGTTATGCGAGATGCGAGGGACGAGCTCAGGGCAGTCAACATTCGTCGAGCTCATCGCTGTTCGAGGCCGTGTCCGAGCCCACCGCGTCGTGGAGGAGGCGCCCCGACGTGACTATCACCGCCCTCCGCTGGTCCTCCTCTCCAGCGCCGCCCTTCCCTTGGGTGCCCTCGATGTGTTGGATAGCCTTGGAAAAGGAGGGGGGGGGGGAGTGGGGGAGTGAATACAGACAACGTGAGGGGGAGGTTTAAGGTGACACGAGAGACAATAGTACCCTCTGCTGTTCGGATGCAACAACAACAAACGCCCAAAATGCACCTCTTGGGGTGGGGGTGGGGGGGGGGGTGGGGGGTGGGTCAACATGCAAAAGTCTGTCCTGGTCCTGCATGTTTGACAGGTTATTTTGCTGCTTTTTGTATATCCCTCCGTCCCTCCATTCTTTGGTACACTTCCCTCGTCTAAAACAAGGCCCGTCACTTACGGTTAAGTTGATTTAGGTGCTGATGGGCCGTTTACTCCACCTCGCGCTTTTACTGTAATCCGTCACCCTTTGACTCCTGCGCTCAGCGTCGCTCTATAACCAGCACCACCCCCCTTTACCGTAAACCCCAACACTGCCCATTGAAATTGTTATCCATAGCTGCCACTCCCTTCCCCCCTAGCCCTGGTCCATGTCCGGTCCCATCGCTGCAACAACGGACATACATGCCGACATTTCACCCTTAATCCAATCAGGCTTCATAGCCACCCCCCACATGAATACCTGACATACACATGCTATGTATAGGCCAGTGTTTTCAGCATGCCACACTGCATCTGTTTTAAGTCGATGTGCTACACCAATGAACTCGGACCGAGTCACCCGTTAATGTAACAGGCTCGGCAAAGACCGCCGTTGATCCCTTACCTGGACGATGGTGTCCAGGTTCTGCCGAGATGTGGACACTGTATTGATGACTGAGGCGGGGCTCATGGTTACCACGGTGACGTGATGGGGCTGGGGAGGCTGGGCAGGTGCAGGGACGATGACCGTGGCGTGGTGGGTGGGAGCAAGGGGGGTGGTAGGAGCCAACGCCTGAGAGAGCACAAGGAGGACGGGGTGGTTTAGACATGGCTGCCACTCAAGTAAAAGGCCGGGACGTTAACATTCCCCGACTTGAGCGTAACAAGTTGGATCAATAACGGTGGCGCCCTCTAGTAATAGACTCGCCGAGGCTAAAAAGACACACACCAGCCACACACACACACACACACACATGCCTTCCAAACACATTCGCTGGCACGCACACATAGCCGAGTCATGAATCGGGACATACAGCTAATCCAGTCTTAGTCTCGTCTTTTTCAGTACCGTCTCGTAGCTGCCACTGAGTGTTAGCTACTGGGGCGAACAGCTGGCGGCCGGGTAGCATAGCGGTCTATTCCCTCGCCTACCAACACGGGGATCGTCGGTTTGAACCCCCGCGTTACCTCCGGCTTGGTTGGACGTCCCTACAGACAACAACTGGCCGTGTCTGCGGGTGGGGAGCCGGATGTGGGTATGTGTCCCGGTCGCTGCACTAGCGCCTCCTCTGATCAGTCGGGGCGCCTGTTCAGGGGGAACTAGCGGGGAATAGCGTGATCCTCCCACGAACTACGCCCCCCTGGCGAACCCCCTTCACCGTCAGGTGAGAAGAAGCAGCTGGTGACTCCACGTGTATGGGAGGAGGCGTGCGGTAGTCTGCAGCCCTCCTCGGATCGGCAGAGGGGAATGGGGTAATTTGACCAAGTACAATTGGGGAGAAAAAGGGGGCGGGAAAAAAAAAAAGGGGTAAGTGGGGCGAACAGATGAGAGGGGGAGAGCTGATGCCGATTGATTTGGCATCGTATTCAGCAGGGCCAGCCTGCTGTAACAGGACACCACAGCTGTCAGGGCAGGGGACAGAAGGTTGGACAGAGATCAGCGAGCCGCCCGTTGACCACATCAGAAATGTGTTGTCAATGTTGACAGCACCAACCCCCGGATACGGGTGAAATTCTCAGAGCGAACTGTGCGTGTTGTCGAAACGCGGGCGTCCGGGTAGCACAGCGGTCTATTCCGTTGCCTACCAACAACGGGGACCGCCGGTTCGAATCCCCATGTTACCGCCAGCTCGGTCGGGCATTTGCACAGACACAACTGGCCGTGTCTGCGGATGGGAAGCTGGGTGTGGGTGTCCTGGTCGCTGCACTGGCGCCTCCTCGGGTTGGTCGGGGTGCCTGTTCGTGGGGGGGGGGATAGCGTGATCCTCCCACATGCTACGTTCCCCTGGCGAAACTCCTCACCGTCAGGTGAAAAGAAGCGGCTGGCGACTCCACGTGTATGGGAGGAGGCGTGTGGTAGTGTGCAGCCCTCCCCGGATCGGCAGAGGGGGCGGAGCAGCGACCGGGACGGCTCAGAAGAGTGGGGTAATTGGCCAAGTACAATTGGGGAGAAAAAGCGTTGAAAGGCAACGAGTCCTACCGGTGACACCAGTTCTGGGGCGAGTTCAGATTGTTAGATAGGCATAATCAGCTTATATATTCAACACATCTTTCACGTTGTGGGGTGGGGTTTTCTGTGGTTTTCAACATTGAAATTGCAACACAACTGTGTCTTTGTAATCACAAGAGCTATCGTTTGATTTAGTGAGGCGCTCCTTCGGAGACTATCCTTATTTGAGACAAACGTTGTTTTACTTCTTTGTTCTATCCCGAATCGCTTATCCTTGCTCAGGGTCGCGGGGATGCTGGAGCCTATCCCAGCAGTCACTGGGCGGAGACCCAGGAGACCCCCTGGACCGGCCGCCAACCCATCACAGAGTGACCTACATGGCCTTGGACTGTGACAGGAGACCGGAGCCCCCGGAGGAAACCCACGCAGACACGGGGAGAACGTGCAAACTCCACACACAGGACGACCCCCAAGGCTGGACTGCCCAAGGGCTCGAACCCAGGTCCCTTTTGCTGTGAGGCGACCGCGCTAACCACTGCGCCGCCATGCCGCCCAAATTGGAAATTGGTGCAGGTTTATGTCAAATTACATTTCCACAGAAAGAAAAGAGTAGGACAGCACTCCAATTTGAACTTGTAATGTTGCCACATTGCTAGATAGTGATAAAAAAAAGAAAAAGGTATTACTATTTAAAAACCACGTTTGCATTCATAATCCATGCACCGGTGCGAGCATCCCCCACCCCCCGTCTAACCTGTGGACTGTTGGCTCTCTCCAGATGCTCTTGCTGCTGCTGCAGACGGATGAGGCTCTGCGTTTTGGGCCTCCTGCTCCTGGATCTGCTGGGCGATCACCTTCAGCTTCTCTGGTACAGCTGGGCGTCCAGGGAACGCATCTGCTCCGTGAGCAGCAGGAGACGCAAATTTAGCAAGTCGAATTTCAAATACTACTACTAGCCGCGACTTAGGGTGAGCAGATGCAAAGGGCGAACAGGCCAAACGCAGATGAACTGTGATATTCTGCAGGCTGATGTGGGATAGATTTGTAATAGCACTCTTAAAGAAGGAGTACAACTTTTGGCATAATGAGTATCAGACTTAATCATACATTTATAATCCCCCTACAATTATTTGCCCACTAGTCAAAACATAGCAATATATATAATATGCTTGAATAACCGGTGAGAAAATAAAATTGCTCTAAGAGTGATAATGGTAAATAATCAGAATGTCTTGTTGGGTTTTGCTGACTGAAGAGCGTGTTAATTTACAACCAATCAAACACTGCAAACACGAGAGAGCAGAGACTTCTCACCACAGAGTATTGTTGGATAACAATTGTTCAACATTTAAATGGAGAAACATACATATAATTTTGTTTTTTTCCTTTAAAATATGGGATGCCGTCTCAATATGTGGGACAAAAGATTAAAATGACGTGCGGTACAATGTAAAGAGGGGCGCCAAGCCGCCCCTGCCCATGCCGGGTTTCTCCGAGATCGGCTTTTGTGTCTCGGAAACCCTCGAGATTTCGGAAAGTACGGACCGTTGCCGCCAAGAGCGCGAGTCGGCGCGATCAATTCACGACAAAAGTGGGACGCAAATTTGACACCGGAGTGTCCATGCTTGTGCGCTTCCTTCTCACCTGCTCTTCCAGCATCATCCGGATTGAGCGCTCTTTCTCCAGCTGCTGCCTCAAATCAATCATCTCCTTCCGCAAGTCGTCTGTCTTCTCCTCCTCCAGGATGTCTGGCGAGCCGATCCCTTCATCCTTCTCCTCGGCGCGCCTCCTCTTTGGGGAGGAACCGCTGAATTCCTGAGGGGAGGCAAAGAGGGAAAGGGGCGAAGTCGTGAAAGTGCAGAGAGCCGATTTGCCTTGGATGACCAACTGGAAAAGTCTTCCCCTGTGATGGTCAACGAAAAGGGACATCGCTAAGACTTAATTCACACCTTTAGGTTTGGCATAGGGAGGAAAACCCCGTATCGATGTAAATGCCTTCATCAGACCTGTGTAGGCTTTACCTGTATGAAGCGTTTGAGCTGGTTGTTCTGCTGCAGTAACCGTGTCTTCTCCTGTTCCAAAGTGAAGATATACTCTGCTGTTTGCTGCAAGATGCAGCCTGAGTAAAAGAGAGGAGGAGGAGGAGGGGGATGAGTACAACGCTGCTGCGTACACGCTTGAGCCGACATAAATGTAGAGGTTAACAGAGACACTCCTCTTCACCGATAATTAAAAGGCCCGCCGGCGACCCACCTTGCTGAGCTTCTCTCCATCGCTGTGGGGGATGAGGGTTTGAGCGACTGGAACCCAGCGTTGATGCTCTGCATGCGCCGCCGCTCATTGCTGTTGGCGATTTCCCGGCGGATTCGCCTTTCCTGGTCCCGCGCCGTCTCCGGGGTCAAGGGAATGTTGGCCAGACTGAGGAGAGGACAAAGAGAACGACGGCAGTCACACACCGATGAGCGCTATACCTCAAGTGTATCGATGTTTCCTTCCACCCCTAGTGAACAACGCAGCAGAAGCGGTGGGGAGGTAGATCGAAGACAGCATAGTTTACGTCTTCCAAGTCACTGATACATTAGCTCATTTTGTTAGGCCAGTTTAGTGGACGAGCTCGCGGTCTGAATTGTGCTTGCTTGCTCTGGATCACGGCAAAGGGAGCGTTGGATTTTATCGGCGCCTTGGTTCACGGCACTATGTTACTTCCCCATGGTGAGCACTGGCCTTAAGGAGCAAATCAATGCAGTAGAATAATCCTAAAACTAGACGGGTTGGAGTAGGGTCAGGGTGGGCAGAGTAAAGGTATACCACGCAGACACCATGCTAAACACTGATCAACTCCAAGTACTGTAGTAACACGCCGAAGCACACAGAGATGTACTTTACTGATTAACATACCGCTCATTGGGGAAGCACAATGGCTGCACAGGGGGACAAAGATCAAGGAACAAATTCAAAAGCGACGAGGTGTAATAAATACTGCACTAACGAGAGCACCAGATTATTATGTTCTTAAAGAAAATGGATTTTACACATTTTTCTGACGTTAACGCCACCAACACTATTCCGCATGGACACGTCCAAATCCCTACTCTGCATTTGTTGCAGGAAGTGTAGGGGATTGAGCCCATTCCCGAGCTAAACGCAAAACACATAGTCTTGTGCTTCATCACGACATCACTACAAATACAGTACCAGTCACTACAAATACAGTACCAGTCACTACAAATACAGTACCAGTCAATTCATATACAGTACCAGTCACTACAAATACAGTACCAGTCACGTCATATACAGTACCAGTCACGTCATATACAGTACCAGTCAATTCATATACAGTACCAGTCACTACAAATATAGTACTAGTCACTTCATATACAGTACCAGTCACTTCATTCGGCGGAGTTGCAAAAACTGCAATAACTTCCTCTTTTCGTCGACCGCCGAGTGGAGCTGTGTGCTCCTGGGGACCCCCTGGCGAGAGCTCCCTTATCTGTGCCCACCAGCCGCCTCGGTGCAAACACGGGGGGAAACAATGATGCGGGCACACGATGAGGACTGTTTATTCATACATAGCAAGGGGCACGTTCAACAAACACACGTGTGGCTGCCAAAACATCTCTACGGGGGCAACGGTGGAGGATGCAGCGTAGGTTGCATCAGACACTGTGTCCTTTACACACTGGGCCCACCGTGTCACACGCACGCACACGCACAGAAACGCGTTGTCACACTTGGGGGTCACAGCAGCCTTGCAATAGACACGTCCCGTCAACATCATATAGATGTCAGTCGACGACGCACGTCATCAAAACGTGCCGCGCAGGTTGCATCAGACACAGTGTCCTTTACACACTGGCCACCGTGTCACACGCACAGAAACGCGTTGTCACACTTGGGGGGGGGTCACAGCAGCCTTGCAAATAGACACGTCCCGTCAACATCATAGGGTGTCAGTCGACGACGCACGTCATCAAAAACGTGCCGCGCCGATCTGTGACGCGCGCGGTGCGACGACACGTGTTTTGCGTTTTATGGCGAATTGCACTTTTTTTTGTTATTCCAAGTTGGACGCTCCTCAAATTCGGCTTTCGGGTCTGTGTGGAAAGATTTACCCCCCATCCACCCCCCACGTGGAGAATTCTCCAGACGCACCGGGGTCGGGAATTTTTTTTTGTTTTTTTACAATAATAAAAAAGAACTACATTTCCCAGCCGGCCGGCGCACAGCCTGCAGGTCCCTCCGCCCCTCCCTCTCTTCACAGAGCTCGCGGACGCATTGACGGGGCCTTGGACGGGCAAACACACCCCCTTTATTATTAAGACGACCATTATTTTTCTCTCTCTCTCACCGATTGCGAAATGCCCCCCCCTCCTCCTCCTCCTTTTTACAGAAACGCTAGGCCGAAACGTATTTTCAAGAGAAAGCCCCCCTCCCCAAAAAAAATATGCGTCTCTCTTCTATCGTGAAGCAAAGCAAGCGCCACGTTCAAATCAGAGTTATGGTGTCCTCCGCCATTACCAACAACGCGACTTCGCTTCCCCCCCCCTCCGCGTGTCCATGCGGCAGCATGGACACGCGGAGGGGGGGGGGGAAGCGAAAAAAAAAAAGACGCAGCGTTTAAAACGACTCGGTAGCTCGAACAGCGGCCGACGCTGCGTTTTGTCCCCGGACTCGAACGGAAGCGGAGCGGCCCCCCCTGAAAAGCAGGAAGGCTGCGCCGGATCCTCATCACGTTTTAGCTCCAGCCACAAGCATGGCCGCACTACCCACAATAACTT
Source organism: Lampris incognitus (assembly GCF_029633865.1). NCBI lineage: Eukaryota > Metazoa > Chordata > Actinopteri > Lampriformes > Lampridae > Lampris > Lampris incognitus. Next base: position 52,158,912 of record NC_079220.1, on the reverse strand, counting down.
CGGAGCCTTCGGTGCGCTACCAGCGAGCGAGCGAGCGGTTGCTCCCCCCCCTCCCCCCCCGCAGTGCGCTGCCATACCAAACGCTCGGGATTATGTCCGAAATACGCCACTGTTATTATGCAAATCGGCACACGCATAAGCTAACAACAACAACAACAACAACGCCACACGAGGTGGAGGGGGGGGGGGGATAGGAAGAACAGATACACGAGAGAAGCGCTCGCCACTGTGTAGCAGCGTGGTGTAGAACGGAACCACGTGGTTTGTGTTTGTTAGCCACAATGTATCGATTTTTCCCCGTCAAATATACGAGGTAACGTCGCGCGCGGGGCGCGCGCGCCATCGGGTAACCGTACACGGTGAGGCCCTTTGGCTAAAAAATGCGGTAAGTATTTGGGGAGGGGGGGGGGGAGAATTTTCACAGCCATTCGGGGGGTCCGCTCTTCGCGAGCGGGACCCGCGTACACAATAACAGAATCGGCAGCATGTCGCCCGAGAGCCGTCTCCTAAAAGTGCGTACTCGGAACGGATGACCGCGATACAGACGAAGCAAGGGGTGGAGGTGGAGGAGGAGGAGGAGGAGGAGAGGGGGGGTGAATTAAGCTCAAGTGCATACACACCTACACAGACCACCAATCACTTCTTTCTCCGTTTTCCTAAAATGTTGCAAGGAGGGCACCTTCTGAGCTGGCACCATGAAATACTCCATGCTGGTCTCTCCAGTTTCGCTCCCCGGATTCTTGTAGTGGTGAAATGGTGAAAAAACCCAACAACACAAACCCCCCCCCCCAAAAAAAAACAACCCAAAAAAAAAAACCCCAAATACGTTGAAGTTGTGAGCAGTATCTCACGATCTTGCGGGTTATTCAAAAAAACCGTCTCTCTCCCAACAGAAACGTGAGTCCCTCGTCTGTAATGGGGTGGTAGTAGTAGCGGAGAGTTGTAATGTTACTCGACTTCCAGCTGATGGGGTTCCCTCGTTGTGTGTGGCGCTCTAAAGCTCTCCCTCCTCCCCTCCGCGTCCTCTCTCTCTCTCTCTCTCTCTCTCTCTCTCGCTCTCTCGCTCTCTCGCTGCATGTACTTGCGTGTGCGTTTGCAGCTGATCGGGTGGCTTTCAAGGCGGGAAACAGCTGGTAGGAATCACACAGCGCTACCCAGAAAAAAAAGAAAAGCCTCCTTCCGCAAAACGGCGACTGCATGTAAACAAAGGACTATTTACCCGCGGCCATAGGACGGCAACGCATGAAGGGGGGAGGGGGGGGGGAAGAGGTTGATTAGAATTACAGTCGGAACACAGACGTATGCCCCCGCTGTCCGCAAGGCTGCACAATGTGATCCTACATATATAAGTTCCGGTATTGCTTGCGAGGAGGTGCTTTTGACCAGTGCCCGGAGCAGATCGGATTCGGACACATGCGTTTTTAGGCACACTAGTAAACAATCTGTCGGAGGAGAAAGGGGCGGATACGCTCCTCCGGCCGCCGCGATAAGCGAACAAGAGATCAGCTGACGACTTGGCTGGCAGGCAGGCATGGCTCGCAAACCCCCCCCCCCCCCCCAAAGAAGAAGAAGAAACAGCAACATAACCGGGGAGGGGCTCGGCTATCGACAGCACACCGCTGACATTGTCACCCATTTTAGGTTTTGATCAGTCACCTATCTGCCACTTTTAGGCTCTGACCGCGTGCTTCTCCTTCTTCTTCTTCTTCTGGGCGAGTTGCAGCAGCAGACACAAAATGGGAGCGAGGCGTCCTGCACCCGGAAACACGAGAAAGGCTCGTACTTACTGTTCCGTACCCGATGTTGTTCCAGCTGATCGCAGCTCTGTGACCCCAGGACGCACCAAGTATCGTCACATTGTGAGCTGGGCTTGGAGTTTGATATACCCCCCTCTTTTTTTTAAGTCTTATTCGTCGACAAACAACAACAGGTAGCCCCGCTAAGCCGTTATAGCGTGTACACAAAGTGGGTTGGCATACAAAAGAACACCAGAAGCAACAATTATAACGATTCCTGAAGTCGGTGTCGAGATAGACTGTGTCTTGCTTGACGTTGCTGTAATCGAATTTCTGCCTCACATGAAATGTGACATAGAAGCACCAATAGGATAACACTTACTATATATATGTATACTAGAAGAACGGTACCCGACTTCAAGTGGGGGTGGAAAGGGGCTAAATGGCAAGTGGTAGACGATGGTCACCAAGCATATTTCACATACATGACATTGCGTACACAATAACATTAAAGGGGGCGGGGTCCCAGAAAAAAAAATTAGGTGAAAAAATCAAAAATGCTCAGAATCACCTGAAATGCCGAGAAAAGTGGTTTTTAGCCATTTTTAGAAAAATCCATATTTTGCATATTTATGCATAATTATGCATAATTTTAATTGTCTGGGATTTCCCCCTTACTCTCTGAGACAATACCTACCACCTCCAAAAGAATTAGGATCATAAATGCTTTAGTTTTCGGTCCCGCTATCTACACTAACACCACACACACACACACACACATTCCGAAAATATATGAGTAGATGTATATATATATATATATATAGTCTTTCAAATCCCCGGCAAGGGAATTTTCCATTTTACTAATATGGCCCAACATTGCGCACACCGTCACGCTGCAGTGTTTAAGTATTTAGCCAAATGTACACGTCACTCGTATGTACACTTCTACACGTCACTCGTATGTACACTCACATTGCACACATATGTACACTTCATTCAGGCAGTCTACTTGTACGTTACATTTGCCCTTTTGAATGAACAAGACAGTCATTCGTGACTTTTTGTTTTGCTTTTCATGAGATAGACTGCAAAGTGAAAGTCAACTTTTTCCAAGTCGGTGTACGCCATTTTTTGTGTCCACTCCTCATGCGTTATAACGGTTTGATTGCAGCAAGAATAGCAAGGTTTTTGAAAATTGGAGGCGCTAAGTTAATGCCATACTGTAAAGGCGCCCTCTGGTGGTGGCATGGAAAAAGAAAAGACGACTGACGTATGGTAGGGTTTAGGGCCCATCGTCGAGTCTGTGGACATGCTCACTGAAGAGACATGTTGATTCGTCTTCAGAAGCACATCATACCCCAAATCATCTACATCATAAGAGGTGATCCAGCTGGATTTTCATTTATTGGACAAGAATGACTAACTTAAGAAGTTTTCTGATTTCTGTTGTCTTATAATGAATGTTAAAGTAAGTTGCAGCATCTCATTTCGACACCATCCGAGGGCCGTAGGGATAAAGAATAAATGATAAAAACGGCTGGCATTGTGCCTGTAGTTACCCATCTGTGTTGTTTTTTCTTTTTTTATCAGAATAGCCTACAATGGATATAAAATACATATTTTTTTTTCTTTTTGAATCCAAAAACCGTGTTTACTGCGAAGTTTCATACTTTATGAGGCCGCGTCAGTATTTGTAATGTATGTATGGTGCAGGCAGAAGGTGTTCGTGCACAGAGGCCCTCGACATCCAATGAATCCATTTATTAAAACGTTTTATCAAGGTTGGACCGTTACTTTTAATGTAACTCGTTACTTTTAAAAGTAACGCGTTACATATTTCTGATCGCGTTATCAAATTGTAATCCAGAAATTACTGTATCCCTAATTCAGCATTGTAATCTGATTACTTTGCACTGGTGCTGTGTTAATTCTTATAATTAAAGATTGTTTAAAAGCTGACCGTGTGTTCATGTATGATATGATTAAAATGGACTATACTCACAAGGTGTTTCATGTCCACAAGTATCCTGCCTTCTTTTTCCTCTCCAAACCATCTTCTCAGTTATCTGACATGAGGGTGTCATTTGGTCTAAACCTTTAAAGACAAGCAATATGGGGTTGCGTGTTCGTAGCACAGTGTGATGTGATGGGGTTTGGCTGTGCGTTCTTATCATCGGTAGCTATGGATGTAGGTATATAGGCCTCTGCATGTTGAACTGTACGTGGCATATGCTGATTGCATATGGTGTATGTAGACATGAAGAAGAGAAGCATGTTGACGTTCACTGACCTTTTTTTTATATTAAATGACAACGATGAGATGAAAAGAACAGAGCATATCTCATACATCTGAATATTCAAATTGTGGTTTTCTTATAACAACCACAATGTTTTTTCAAATGGCAAAATGCAAAGGATTATGCCCCCCCCCAAGCAGACCCCCCCCATAGTAACAACTCCTCTCATTTGTTGCTCTTCCAACAACGAAGCAGCCCTATTCATGAAGACGTGCAGACTGGGTTGGGAAAAGGACCCTTAGCTCAGTAAAAAAAAAAAAAAACCTCGGTGACCCTGACATGACATAAGAGTTTAGCTGCTTCAAACAACAAAGGGACTTTACGATGAAGCGTAGCGTGCAAGTGATAGGGGTAAGAATTATATTCTCTGGACATAAGGACGCCGGGGTTGGAGAGAGAGAGAGGGAGGGAGGGAGAGAGAGAGGGGGGGGGGGAGGGGAGAGAGAGAGAGAGAGAGAGAGAGAGAGAGAGAGAGAGAGAGAGAGAGAGAGAGAGAGAGAGAGAGAGAGAGAGAGAGAGAGAGAGAGAGGGAGGGAGGGAGGGAGAGAGAGAGAGGGAGAGAGAGAGAGAGAGAGAGAGAGAGAGAGAGAGAGAGAGAGAGAGAGAGAGAGAGAGAGAGAGAGAGAGAGAGAGAGAGAGAGAGACCTTGGAGAGGAGCCGAGGACTGCCCATAGTGGATGGGCGGAGCAGCAAGCATGCGCTGAGCTGGCAGAGTCTGCGCTCGTCCGCTGCGCGTTAGGGAGAGGAGACGCGGGCTGGCTCGGGTCCGGGTGTGCTGTCTGCTCCTCAGACGGACGCGGGGAGACCACCGTAACACTCATGTCTCCTTGAGTGCTCACAGGCGAGAGACGCGGGAAAACCAAGAGACGCGGAGAAAAGAACAAGACGAAGAAGAAGAAGACGAAGAAGAGAAGAAGACGACCACGACAACTGAAGGACAACAATCCCCGTCAGCCACATCTACGGGAGTCGGCATCTGGAAAAGCACCCAAGAAAGAGACCCCCACCCACCACCACCACCCACCGCCACCTCCCTCCGTGACATCCCAGCGCGCCCTTCCTATAGACCCCCGGGGAGAACGACCACCCGTAGACAACCCGCTTGACCAGCGTTGCCATTAAGCGACGCGCTTCGAATCCGAAGGAGAAACGACTCCCCCCTCCATGACAACAACCGGCGGTCTTCATTTTTGTCGCCGCCGAGAACTCTCCGGGCTGTTCCTCCGAGGCTTTACACTTTCTACGGATCTCCGACGGCATGAAACGACCCTGCCACCCCGGCGACCCTCGGCGCTGTCACCGCACGTACTCGCGGCTTAGCGAGAGACCAGTCCGGCCCGTCCCCTGGTCCGTGTTTCGAGAGAGAGAGAGAGAGAGAGAGAGAGGGGGAGAAAATACACCGAGCATGGCGCGGGAACCGGCCGCCTCTCTCCACACCCGGTAACCGCCGCTTCGCCAGAGAGACGCGTCAGCCGCCGGTGTCATTTTTTTTTTTTTTTTTTGTGACCCGAAGAAGAAAAGTCGGCGAAGAAGTGTGGGCTCGTCGGCACGGGAAGCGGTCTTTTCAGCGTAAAAGCACGTCGGCCGTGGGAAGTTTGCGCCGAGACGGGGAAAGCGGCTCGCCTCCTCCCCCCCCTCCCCCTCTCCCCCCCCCGTATAAGGTAAGCCCCGCATCCTACATATACTCCCCGTAATGGGGGGGGGGGTGTGGGGGTGGGGTACATCATCGAACTTGTGGCCAATTTGTACCCCCCCCCCCGTGTGTTGCCGAGTGTCGGTCGGTGCACACACGCACATCCGCGTCTGTTTGCGTAGCTGCAGTGTAAAAAAAAAAAATGCGTGCGGGTTCAGGCAGGGCAAGCGGCGGAGTGACCTATTTTCCCCCCAGTCTACGGCGGTGCGGCTGTGGCCTCGCCGTCATCCCCCCCCCTCCCCCCCTCCCCCCGAGTCCGGACTCCTCACACTGTCACGTCTGTCTGTCTACCGCTGTCCGTGGCCTACGTGCCCCGCCGGTGTCTGGGCGAGCCGCTCGGACCACCGGTGTCAGTGCCCATTTTCTTACCCATGCAACCTTTTTTTTTTTTTTAATTTAATTTTTATTTTATTTTAGGACGTCTGCGTCCTCGCAAATCCTCTCGGGAGACTTTTTTTGTTTTTTTCTTCCCCCCCCCCTTGCAAATCCTGTTCCTCCGCGCAGGGGCGTGCATCGCGGCTCAGCCAGCTGTTGTGCAAGATGAAGGCTTTGCACTGAGCTCTGACGGTCTGTCAAAGCAGCGGATGAGGAAAAAAAAAAAAGAGAAGAAGAAGAGTTAAGCGTCCGCAGCCTGCTGCAAAGTTACTTATATAATGAGCCGCCGGTGACACCCAATACCCACAAATCTCTATTTGCGCTACCTGCTCACAGCATCTCTGCTGTGCCGTTTGGGTTTGATGGGACCGAGCAAATGGTTATAAGGGAGGGGGGGGGGGGCAACGATGAGCGAGGCAGGGGCCTAGATAAAGAGCTATTTTTCTCCAATTAAGCAACCCCACTGTCCCTAAGCCTAATTGTGTGCACATTGGGGTCCGGGTTTGGATGGAGCCTCTCCCCATTGGCTGCCCTCCCATGGGCCCCATTGTCCCGGTTGACGCCAGGGGAAAGAGCGGAGCCCTGCCAAGGCAGACCGAACAAGCCCTGTTCTACAGGGATAAGGGCTGATCATTAAAAAGCGTTAGGCTACAATACCAATCAAAGCACCTCACGGGGGGGGGGGGAGGGGGGGGCTGTATTTTGGAACAAAGTCTGCTGGCTATATATTATCAAGGTGTGTTGGTAACTGTACAAACAAACGTAATTAGAGGGCTTTTTGGGAGATACTTTGTGTGTGTGTCTGTGTCTGTGTGTGTGTGTGTGTGTGTATACGTTGGCGTGTCCACCACAGATAGTGAGCATAGGAGACCGAGGCCGACCTGGCCACAGGCCCACTGGAGCGCTCTCAAAGAGGAACAGCGACAGCACAACGTGTACTAGCTCCTCTGCAGAGGGAGGACTTTGACTCTCCTTTACCCTTCCTCGCCCAGGCCCTGCTTTTTTTTAATCCGTAACCCTCCCCCGAACTGCCAGCGCCGTTGCACTCCAGCTGCTTGTCATAGCCACCGCTGTTTTTGTTTATCCAATCAGCTGATGAGCGCCTCCTCCGCATGGCCGGTTCACCTGTGGGTCAAGCACAATAACCGTCGGACATTCGGTTGATTGGGGTCGGACAGAGAGGCATCTGTCACTGTTGGCGTGCTGGTTATTTGGGTGATCTCTCTCTCTCTCTCTCTCTCTCGCTCTCTCTCTCTCCCTCTCTCTCAGCTTGACACTCTGCACTTAAAAAAGCTGTCGGCTTCACCATAGGGCCAGATGTCCACAAGGCTCCAGCTGTGCATCCCTGTGGTGGCATTCCTCAGTCATAGCATGAGTTTGTGTGTGTGTGTGTGTGAGTGAGGGAGTTGTGTGAAAATGTGTGTGTGTCAGCGGCCTGTTTTGCTGTGTATATTCCTGTCTCTACTGCACGCTTGGCAGATGTCGAAACTTGGATGGCTGCTGGGAGCAGCAGTTTGCGCACAGCTCTGGTACATTCCTGGTCAGAACTACAGGTCTGACACCGGCCAGCTCCCCCCGCCACAGAGCGAGATTCATCTGCTCTGGTAATTACAAAGCGGAGTGGATCTACCATGTAGCTCTTCTCGGCGCACCAGCAGCTGCAGTAGGAATCCAAAAACGAGCTCTAGGGAAGCTCGGCTTGCAGGATAGCCCCTTTCTTGGGTTGGGGTGGTACCCTCTTACCCCCGCAGTCTTTGCCCGCGTCATGAGATCTTGCACCGCAACCGTGACATCACCCCCCCCCCCCGAGGGGCCCCCCCCCGGGCCCTGTGAGGGAGAGACAGCCGCTTTACGGCGGAAAGGTGGGTCCTAATGGCATAATCCGGCCTCGTGAACACCAGCCGTGAGACATGTGGCGGAGAGGCGGTGGGAACCCGCAGAGCACTTGTAGTCCCCAACCCGGCCCGTAAAACGTGAACACATCTCAGATAAAGGGCGGGTTCGGCGGAATTGTAATCGAAAGACGCGAAACACCAAACCACGAAGAAACGTCCCCGAAACTGCAGAACACCCCAAAGGTCAACTCTTGAAATGGGGGAGGGAGGCCTCCGCTTTCATTGCGCGGTGTTGTCAGCTCTATATATCGCTGAAACAGTCGTGCGGGGGCGGGGAGGGAGATGCATCAGAGAAGGGAATCGTTTCTGCTCCTCGCCGTCAGTGGCGGTATTCGAGTGGCACCGGCTACGCCGGGAGAGCCGGGGTAAATGTTTGATTTGATATCGTGGCGGGGTGCCATAGCTGCTGAGGATTACGGTTAAACTGAAAGGAAACTCCGCAGCGGTGGGTGGGGGTGGGTGGGGGGGGGGGGTTACAGTGGCCGCTGACTGGGGCGGCGCCGGCGAAGACGAGGCCCCTCATGCAAACTCTTGATACGTCTTACATTAGTCACGGCTTCACGCGGTGGGGTCTTCTCTCTTCCGCCGCCATTAATGTGCCGGTGGCGGAGGCGCTGGGGTGACTCACTGGGGGCGCTCGGTGGAGGAGATATGACCGCCGTCGTGGCGTGCCGTCGCTCTGATATGTTGAATGGATTTGCGCATCCCGGCTCTTGACCTTTGCTGGGGCAGAATGCCGCCATAAATGCCAGAGATGACGTGTCCTTCCCCAGCTACAGGCTCGCTCTTGGGTCTCTCCCTCCGGCGGGTGGATGGCATCTGGGCGGGTGGATGTGCAAGACGGTGCCCGTGGTGGGTTTTACAGAAACTTTTCAGATCCTTTTTGTGGGCCCGTGTTAGCCGTCGAGTAAGTGCGTGTATGCGTGAGAGTGAGCGTGAGTATGTGTGTGTTTATGTGCGGGTTAATACCTTTATCACCACCCGCCTGTGCGACAACAATCCAGTATCATTTGGGTTCTCCAACCCCCTGTGGTGAGGCACTGTTATTGCTAGCTGCTCCTAGCTACACAGCTAGCCTAGGGTGGGTTAAACGCAGAGAGTGACGTTCATTGTATGCGTGTACAAATGATAAATAAAGTGTATTCTGTATTCAGCCCCACTGCTCCGGAGTTTGTAGGCGGAGGTTGACGGTTCGGATCCCGCGTTACCCCCCGGCTTGGGTCAGCCGTGTCTGCGGGTGGGAAGCCGGATGTGGGTATGTGTCCTGATCGCTGCACTGGCGCCTCATGTGGTCGGCCAGGGCGCCTGTTCGAGGGGGGAGGGGAAACTGGGAGGGAATAGCGGGATCCTCCCACGCGCCGCGGCCCCCCCCGGCGAAACGCCTCGCTGTCAGGTGAAAAGAAGCGGCTGGCGACTCCACGTGTATCGGAGGAGGCATGTAGTAGTCTGCACCCCCTCCCGGATGGATCGGCAGAGGGGGGGGTGGAGCAGCGACCGGGATGGCTCGGGAGAGTGGGGTTAATTGGCTGGATAAAATTGGGGAGAAAAGGGGGGGGGTAATTATTTAGAGGATAATTTGGGGGGGGGGGGTTTCACAGCTTGGGACTTATTTTTGTCATTTTTGCCATTGTGCATGTCGGTTATGATGCCATTTTGCTCACAGGCTCCGTCATGGAGATTTTGGACACCGCCGGACGGCTTTACGATGGGCACTGACTGGGGTACCTGCACGCGAGCTGGAAAGCTGCCCCCACCAACAACAGCATCGGCAGCAGAAACGAAACCGCGGTGCCTCGAACACACAGTGCACGACTTCCCATTATTAAATCATTTGAAACTCGCTGGCCAGGCAGTTGTTCGATGGGTACTACGATGGGTCAACCCTGCGAGCTGAACAGGAAGTAGCTCAGCAGTATTTACGGGCCAGTGTAGTGGACTTTTTGGGCAATCGCTTTCACCTCCAAATACACTACCGTTCAAAAGTTTGGGATCACCCAAACAATTTCGTGTTTTCCATGAAAAGTCACACTTATTCACCACCATATGTTGTGAAATGAATAGAAAATAGAGTCAAGACATTGACAAGGTTAGAAATAATTATTTGTATTTGAAATAAGATTTTTTTTACATCAAACTTGCTTTCGTCAAAGAATCCTCCATTTGCAGCAATTACAGCATTGCAGACCTTTGGCATTCTAGCTGTTAATTTGTTGAGGTAATCTGGAGAAATTGCACCCCACGCTTCCAGAAGCAGCTCCCACAAGTTGGATTGGTTGGATGGGCACTTCTTTGAGCAGATTGAGTTTTCTGGAGCATCACATTTGTGGGGTCAATTAAACGCTCAAAATGGCCAGAAAAAGAGAACTTTCATCTGAAACTCGACAGTCTATTCTTGTTCTTAGAAATGAAGGCTATTCCATGCGAGAAATTGCTAAGAAATTGAAGATTTCCTACACCGGTGTGTACTACTCCCTTCAGAGGACAGCACAAACAGGCTCTAACAGGTACTATTTAATGAAGATGTCAGTTGGGGACCTGTGAGGCGTCTGTTTCTCAAACTAGAGACTCTAATGTACTTATCTTCT
>NC_079220.1:52141875-52148131 GCF_029633865.1 Lampris incognitus | reverse complement strand
AAGTAGAAATAACTCGACAACAGTGTGCGCTGAAAGAAGCCCGGCCTTTGAGGAAGGATGATGGAGGACTTGTCGAAGATGATGGAGGACTTGTCAGGTCGTCTTTCTCGACGAGCGGCGGCGAGTCAAAGCTCACGTCTGCACGCGTTCTCCGACAGATACGTATTGTGGCGCAGGGGGCTGTGGCCCGGGGAGGGGGGGGGTTCCTAGTCTCATGCCAAATGTGCTGTGATCCCCTTGCCCCTCTCCTCCAACCCCCCCCCCCCATCAACCCACTCATACACACTCTTCCCTGCCCTCTGTGATGCCACTTGTCCAGTGGAAATACGTTCACGGACAGGCTGATGAAGCACACGTGACGATGATGACGGCAGGCAGGCTCTTCTCCTGCCGTCTGAGACGACTTAGAGAAGGAAAGCCCACAAGCAGCACCTCTCTATCCATCTGTCTATCTATCCATCTGTCTGTCTATCTATCTATCTATCTATCTATCTATCTATCTATCTATCTATCCATCCGTCTGTCTATCTATCTATGTCTGTCTGTCTGTCTGTCTATCTATCTATCTATCTATGTCTGTCTGTCTGTCCATCTCTCTCTATCTATCCAATTGTCTGTATATCTGACTTTGTCTGTCTGTCTCTATAACAGTCTGTCTCTATAACTCACTCTGTCTGTCTGTATATCTGTCTGTATATCTCTGTCTGTCTCTATATTTCTGTCCATCTGTCTCTGTAACGCACTCTGTCTGTCTGTATATCACTCTGTCTGTCTGTCTCTATAACTCACTCTGTCTGTCTGTCTGTCTCTATAACTCACTCTGTCTGTCTGTCTGTCTGTCTGTCTGTCTGTCTGTCTCACCCCCTTTCCAAGAGTCAAATCGGGTCAATGTGTAGTGTGATAATCCGGGCTTTTGTTTGCTGGAAGGCTTAATGACACAATGTGAAATCCCACTCAGCCGGCCGTTTATAGATCAGTGCTGCTTTAGCCGGGCTGCACGGCACACAGACGTGTCTCACTGACGGGGAGTCACTGACGGGGAGTCACTGACGGGGAGTCACTGACGAGGAGTCACTGACGGGGAGTCACTGACGGGGAGTCACTGACGGGGAGTCACTGACGGGGAGTCACTGACGGGGAGTCACTGACAGGGAGTCACTGACGGGGAGTCACTGACGGGGAGTCACTGACGGGGAGTCAGGTCAACTGAGATGCTCTTACAGGTTTTCTCAACTGCTTTGGCTCATTTCTTGAAGCGGTGTTGATCACTCTCAATGCTCTATAGGTGCATTTGTCAAAACAGCTTATATGGGGTGGGGGGTGGGGGGGCGTCCGGGTGGTGTAGTGCCTACCAACATGGGAATCGCCAGTTTGAATCCCCGCGTTACCTCCGGCTTGCGTCTGGGCATCCCTACAGACACAACTGGCTGTGTCCGCGGGGTGGGAAGCCAGCTGTGGGGTATGTATCCCGGTCGCCGCACTAGCGCCTGGTCAGTCGGGGCACCTGTTCAGGGGGGAGGGAGAACTGGGGGGGGGGCGGGGGGGGGATAGCGTGATCCTTCCACGCGCTACGTCCCCCTGGCGAAACGCCTCACTGTCGGGTGAAAAGAAGCAGCTGGCGACTCCACATGTATTGGGAGGAGGCATTGCGGTAGTCTGCAGCCCTCCCCGGCTCGGCAGAGCGGGTGGAGCAGCGACCGGAAGAGTGGGGTAGTTGGCTAAATTATATTGGGGGGGGAAGGGGGGGGGATAAAAAAAACAGCTTGTATGGTTATAGCGCCCACACCATAGCTCACCTGCAAAAGGTCACACCTCACCCGAAACACCTCATGCCTCAAAACAAAGTGATTGTCTCATAACTGGGCGGCACAGTGGTGAGCGCTGTTGCCTCACAGCAAGAAGGCCCTGGGTTCGAACCCCGGGTCTGCTGTGGGTTTTTCCCCCGCCATCAGAAAGACACGCATGTTAGGGTTAATACTGCCGTCTGTGCCCCAAGACGAACCGGTGGCGGGGTCCCCGGGCGCCCACTGCTCCCATAGCTAGGATGGGTTAAATGCAGAGCGGGATTCCCCCACAGGGATCAATAAAGTATATCAAGTCAGGAAGTCAGTGCCCTCAGGACGAGAAGTTCCCTTGGCGTTGGGTAACCGACGGTGGACAAGATGCTTAGATGTCCCACCAGCGCGGCGCCGCACCCTGGAAACCTTCCTCACACGCACATTTCCGTTTTCTCATCGGCACCGTTGAAGATGTTATTTTCGCCTCGCTAACCGAACGCTATTGTGTATCACGCTGAACACTACCCAGATGAAGGTTTCAGCAGTACAAGGTCCCACACGCCCATTTCCATGGAAACTGTTGCTGTGTTTCTATCGGAGTCAACTTTCTTGACCGAGTGTGCTTCTTTCTGCACACGAGGAACTCGACTGCAGCAGCTTGCATGCTGCGTCACTCACACACAAACAGAAAAACAAGAAATGGGTGAAATAACAAGTCGGATATTGGACGTAAATAGGTTTTTGCACAACAGGCGTGTCACTACTGTACAGAGTTGCTCTGGTTGAACAACTCGTGCTTACATGTTATGTTGCTTAGATGTTCTATAGCAGTGGTTCTCAACCTTTTTTGGGGTCCTGGACCCCCTGCGTATTTTTGATCTACCCTGAGGACCCCTCCACCTGATCTTGGGGGAGGGGGGTTGCAATTTGATAGAAACGGTAGAAACTGCATTTTAAATTGCATTATAGCATTTATTCACTCTTTGGGGCAAAAATAAGAGCTTCACTTGTAACTTAGATATAGTTAACAAAACAGAATTCTTATGCAGTAACTTTCAGATATATGTAACAACACAGAATATGTATTCAGTACTTTCAGATATATGTAACAAAACAGAATATGTATTCAGTAACTTTCAGATATATGTAACAAAACAGAATATGTATTCAGTACTTTCAGATATATGTAACAAAACAGAATATTGTATTCAGTAACTTTCAGATATATGTAACAACACAGAATATGTATCCAGTAACTTTCAGATATATGTAACCAAACAGAATATGTATTCAGTAACTTTCAGATATATGTAACAAAACAGAATATGTATTCAGTAACTTTCAGATATATGTAACAAAACAGAATATGTATTCAGTAACTTTCAGATATATGTAACAAAACAGAATATGTATTCAGTACTTTCAGATATATGTAACAAAACAGAATATGTATTCAGTAACTTTCAGATATATGTAACAAAACAGAATATGTATTCAGTAACTTTCAGATATAGTTAACAAAACAGAATATGTATTCAGTACTTTCAGATATATGTAACAAAACAGAATATGTATTCAGTAACTTTCAGATATATGTAACAACACAGAATATGTATTCAGTAACTTTCAGATATATGTAACAAAACAGAATATGTATTCAGTAACTTTCAGATATATGTAACACAGAATATGTATTCAGTAACTTTCAGATATATGTAACAAAACAGAATATGTATTCAGTAACTTTCAGATATATGTAACAACACAGAATATGTATTCAGTAACTTTCAGATATATGTAACAAAACAGAATATGTATTCAGTAACTTTCAGATATATGTAAACAACACAGAATATGTATTCAGTAACTTTCAGATATATGTAACCAAACAGAATATGTATTCAGTAACTTTCAGATATATGTAACAAAACAGAATATGTATTCAGTAACTTTCAGATATATGTAACAAAACAGAATATGTATTCAGTAACTTTCAGATATATGTAACAAAACAGAATATGTATTCAGTAACTTTCAGATATATGAAACAAAACAGAATATGTATTCAGTAACTTTCAGATATATGCAACAACAGAATTGTTATGCAGTAACTTTTAACAATGCAAACGGGAGCGAGATCTCTATTTAAAATACAATAAATTACACTTGTGAAACAGATGTAATTAGAGAAACAAGTCCCGTTACCCTTTATAGTTTAGGTAGATAAAGGTCTCAGTCACATTTGAGTAAAATAATCCTATTTCTATAAATGTCATAGGATCTTTTTTTTAAAGATATTTTATTTTCGCGGACCCCTTGCAATTACACCGCGGACCACTAGGGGTCCGCGGACCCCCGGTTGAGAAACACTGTACGAATCACAGCAAGGTGGACACAGCGTTTATTGAGAGGAGCGTTTCGTCGCTCATCTAATGCCCCTTTTCCACGGCGTGGTCCTGGCTCAACTCCACTCTACTCTAGTCGACTCTACTCGCTTTACTTTTTTGGGGTTGGGTTTTCCACTTCAGGTAGCATCCCGTCACACGGCGAAGCCCCCCGCTGGTCATTTGTGGGCGTGTTGTCTAGATTTTTTTTAAAGATTTTATTTTTATATAAATAAATATACATATATGTATACTTATTTATATATTATTTATTTATTTATTTATTTGTAGAGGTATTTTCATGTCACCTTTTAGTATCGGCTCAGCTCGCTTGGAACCTCGACGGAGTGGTACCAAAAACAAGTACCAGGTACTGTCCCTAACTTTTGCCCAATGGAAAACCCAAACAAGCGAGTAGAGTAGAGTTGAGTCGAGCCGGTACCATGCAGTGGAAAAGGGGGGCATAAGTGACCTCTTCAGTCTCAGCTGACTGCTGGTACCCCCCACCCTTATAAACAAGACAGCGGCGTAACGACCGAAAACAACCATCGGTTCATATGCAAATATGGGCGTGAGCATTAACTAGTATTACTATGGTCATGTGTACTACACACCGAGGGTTGGGGAACGGTTGCAATCACAGTAAGATGGTGACAGATGTTACTCTTAGCCCCCCCCCTCGGTTCAGCGATGGTTGTTCCCTCTCCACATAGATGGCCTCTCTGACTCCCTGTTCAAACCAGCGTTCCTCCCTATCAAGGATGGTCACTTCCTCCTCCTTGAAAGAGAGGCCACTGGCCTGTAGGTGGTGTAGACTGTGGAGTCCTGGCCTGACGTGGTAGCTCTCGTGTGTTGTGCCATCCTCTTAGCCAGTGTCTGTTGGTTTCCCCGATGTACAAGTCACGGGCAACCCTCCTGGCACTAAACAGCGTGCACTATATTGCTCTGTTTGTGCCGTGGGGACCCGATCCTTGGGGGTGGACCAACTTCTGGTGCAGCGTGTTTTGGGGTTTGAAAGCAACTGAGACGCGGTTGTTTGGACAATACACGTCTCAGCTCTTCCAACACTCCACCACATCCGGATCACCACCGGTTTACGCTCAGGCAGCTGTTGTCCTTCTCCTGTCTTCGATCAGCCGGTGCCCTGTTTGGGCGTCTTCCTGGTTTTGACGAACGCCCAGTTAGGATAACCACACTTAACCAGGCCCTGTTTAATGTGGGATTCTCCCCTTCCTTCCCCGGCCGCTGTGTCGGTGGGGGACGTTGTCAGCTCGGTGACACAGCGTCCCGATGACTCCTAGTTTTTGCTCCGGTGAATCACGAGAGTCAAGTCAAGTCGAGTCAGTTTTATTTGTGTAGCCCAATATCACAAACTGCAAATGTGCCTCAGTGGGCTTTACAGCAACACAACATCCTGTCCTTAGACCCTCTCATCGGATAAGGAACAACTCCCTAAAAAAAAAAACCCTTTAACAGTCAAACCTTAAGTTTGACTCAGCCCCACCCCGTCCCACGCCGGATGCCCTCTCTGACGCAACCCTTCCCGTTCATCCGGCCCTGGGACCGGCACTAAGAATGCACTGGCTTGTGCATCCTCAGTGGCCGGGTTGCTGAGAGTCAAACCTGGTCAGTATGTGCTGGCTTACGGTGAACGTCGACAATCAAATGTCCCCCATCACCAACTGCAACTTCGCAGTCTAGAAGCTGATTATTGAGCATGCGTAACGACATTATATACTAATATTATAACTTATATACAATATTATATACTTATGTATCAAGAGTATATACTATATATTTATCTACGATCTATTATGTGCTATAATTTATACTTCTGTTATAATTGTAACAATAACAGCAAACAGACTGTGTCCTGGGTGTGGGTGGGTGGGTGGGTGGGTGGGAACACGCACTACGTCCCCCTGGTGAAACTGCTCACGGTCAGGTGAAAAGAAGCAGCTGGCGACTCCACGTGTATCGGAGGAGGCGTGTGGTAGTCTGCAGCCCCTCCCCGGATCGGCAGAAGGGGGTGGAGCAGGGACGGGGATGGCTCGAAGAGTGGGGGTAATTGGGCCGGATACAACCGGGGAGGGG
>NC_079220.1:52084375-52136875 GCF_029633865.1 Lampris incognitus | reverse complement strand
CCTCGAAGCACAGAGGTGTTGAAACACCTTGCCTCCCTCTGACCCGAGCCCCTTTACTGGCCACCCGCCCACCCACCCTCTGTGATTGATACCCCATCCACATTCACCCCGAAGCCTCACCCGCACCCCATCAAAGAGGAGCGGGCGACTCTGAAGCTCTCTAATGGAATGGGTGGGGTGGGGGGGTGGGGGGTGGGGGCCATATATATAAGGGTTCAGATGAGTAAAGGCTATGCAGAGGTGTGTGTGTGGGGGGGGGGGTTAAAAAGGACACATACAAACATCTCTTTCAGCGGTCTTCTTCCTCCTCTTCCTCTTCCTTTCAACCCCCCCCCCCCAAAACCCTCACTGTGGCCCCTTAGCGCATCCGTCCCTCCTCTCTCCCTCTCTCTCGCTCATCCATCTGCTGCAGACTGTGTTTACTCTGCGGGGGAGGCAAAGAGGGAGGGAGGGAGGGCAGAGTGAGAGGCATGCATCCAGGCATCCAGAGAGGGGACAATGCCGCCTTTCAAAGAAGTTGTCGACCCCCACGGCCGAGCGAGGAAGTCTACATGGGGGGGCCAGTTAAACACCCTTCCCCAGACTTCACAGCCACCCACCACTGTGCTCTGTGTACACGCATGCAATCTCCCTCTCTCCCTCTCTCTCTCTCTCCCTCCCTCACACACACAAGCATGTTTGGGCATGTACATTATCTTATGCTCTCTCTCTCTCTCTCGCTCCTTTTTTTCCCTTCCCTCTCTCGCTTTATCAATCTCTCCGACTTTAAACACAAGCCCCTCTGAGTGACGACAGTGGTTGGAAAGCTCTAGCTCAGATCCGATGTCCACAGGCTGTGAGTCACTTCCCAGCCGGCCCCCTACTCCCAAGCCCCGGCCCATAGGGGTAGCGTGAGGTAAATCCACCACTGGAGCGTGATTCACCTTCAGCGGGTCCGATTCACAAGCCGCTCTCCTGGTACTCCACAGGGAGCAGGCTAGAGCCGTGTGGACTTCCTGTATTGAAATGTAGGCGCTGTGGCTATTTTACGACCCGCTGAGATGTTGGACCAGAAGTTCGGGTGACCGACCCGGGAATTCCAGAGTTTAATGTGACTCGGCGAGTTCTGGTCGAGGTTTTATTTCAGCATATACGTGTGCATGTTCTCTTAAAATCATGTTTCTACGTGCACATAAAATGTCCATATTTAGTTTAGTATCGCTCTTTAAAGTGAAATTCTGCCGTTGGAGTGTGGTGATCCCACTTCCTTCAAATTCACCAGCGCAGTGATCTGCCTTATTTAAAGATATGATTACGTACTTGTTTCAGGAAAATTATGAAGAAGAAAAAAAAACCCCAGATTCTTCCGTCCCATTTCGTCTCTCCTAAAATCTAAACATGGGCTGAACTGCCCCAACAATTCTCCTCTTATTGGTGTTGGAAAACGCTCTCGCGAGGCCGGCTGTGGTCCAGCAGAATGATGGAGGGCTGCTAAAGGAGGCCTGTTTAACAAATTGGAGGAGATGAGCTATATTGGCCATTGTGGAGGTACAGTAATGGTCTGCACGTGGACCAGCCGCTTTAGCGAGTCAGAGAAGGCCTTTTGTGAGTAGAGACCCCCACAATGGCTCCCTGCCCATAGTGCAGACTCAGTAGTATGGCATGTAGCCACTGGGAGAGGTCTGGGCATGTAGCTCCGTTTGGAGGCACCAAATGGCCGTAGATTCAAAAGTTCCACCCAGCGGTTTGTCTCATGAGGCTTTATAGGATGGATTATGTAGCTGATCAAAGGCCAGTTTGCTTGTTCGCCCCTCCAGTGGATTTGAGGAAAGGTTAAGCTGATTCCTGGTCTGTGCTTCAGGAAGTAAGGGGTTTACCAGTTTAAAGAGGATGACAGATGAATTGAGGCTGCTTTAGGGCTTGTGTCCATATAGAGCTTTTTTTCCTTCTTCTGGGCGCCGCCATCTTTTCCCCCATTGTTCCCAATGAGAAGAGCGCGAATGCAGGCCGCTTAGAGAAACGCTACTTGGAAAATCTCTGAACTTTTCAGAAAGGTTGATGCTAGATCCAACGGGGTGTAGGCACGGATGTAGACGTGATTGGTTGTCGGTTGGGGTTTAAACTCTTTCCGAGTTTCCATTGTTAGCAAGCGTTAACGTTAGCCATCGTTACAGTACGACCCGGCAGTGTTAAGGTCAGCTGTAAGCTAGCTAGCTAAATGTTTCCGTGCGCTTCGAGGTTCCGCGCCGTCTATTGGCCGACGCAACCGCCAATCACGGCTACTTCCGTGCCTACGCCCCGTTGGATCCAGCCTCGACCTGTCAGAAAGGCGCTGGTGTCGTCAGCCGTCGCTCCTTTTCAGGCAACCGATCAGATATTAGATGGGGAGGGACTCGTCACCCCGGCAACCAAGAAAACGGAGGCGATGGTATTCATCGTGTTGTGCGCCCCCGTCTGAGCGGTGACAACGTGCAACACCAACAATAAAGTGAATATTTCACTCAATAACATGGCCATTTCAGATAGAGGCTCACGGTGACCTCTTGTAAAGCCGAGAGGTTTACTTTGAGGGTGACGTAGTGATTCACCTCACACAAAGTACGAGGGCAAGCGTCCTCCGGTTGGTGCCCGTACTGAAAAACAGTGTAAAACAAACACATAGGCAAGATTAACAAATATATAATAAAAACCAAAGGGGCGATGCTAGTCCATCATACAACGGCGTGGTGATAAGTTGTCATGGAAACAAAACCTCTCCCTCTCTCGCCACCGCGCGCGCCATATGGACATGCGCACTTAGCCGAACCGAAAAGGCCAGCGAGAGATGGAGCGCAGCGTATTAACCTCAGCTTAACTCTGACAAGTAAGAGTCATACCCTCTGCGACAGATCCCATTATGCTTATTTTCACAGCTAACGGGATTGTTTGCCCACATAACCGACTCCCCGTGTGCGAAACTGTCTTCTCGCCAGCCCATTATCTTCCCGTACTACTGCGTGCTTGACCTGTGATACGGCCACTAGAAATGGACTAATAGCTATGCGTCAAACTGTTCACCGCCGCAGCAAAGAACGTTGCAGAGTCTCTGACCAGCAATCACAGGCCAAGAAATCGGCAAACGCTGAGACTGGGGCAGGGCCGGATTAAACGGATAGATTACACTGGGCAGAGCATTTTTCTCGGGCCCCCCTTCCCCCCCTCACCCCCAAACGAGCACATTCTGATACTCTGCAAACAAACAATATTACTTTTAACTGCCACGCGGTTATTATGGTTAATTAGTTAGGTATATGTTTTTGTTTATTATTATCTATTTGTAATTTAGAACATTTTATGTTAAGTATTTCTAATTTAGACCAAAAGTCGATGTTTTTATCCGTCTGTCTGGGCCCCCCTGTGGCAATTAGACCCTAGGCAGCTGCCTAGTTTGGCTACGCCTAGATCCGGCCCTGGACTGGGGCACATATATATATATATGTACACAGATAGATGAACAGAGATAGACCTTAAACGAAGGCAACGAGGATTTCGTTGGGGCCCTCCTGTAGGAGATGGCAGTACCAAGGGCAATACATAGTCGGTCAACACCAGACGGGACCCGTAGAGGGTAAGTTTAGGGCTGCAGTAAAGGGGGTGGATCTCAAAAGCCACCTCATATGTTTGGGCGAGGACCAGAGAAGCCTAACAGCAAGTAAACCTCTTAATAAACCCGGCTCTGCGTTTACTTCCACTTCAGCGGCCGTAAAAGGAGCCGTTGCAGGGTGGCAAGGGTGAACCGGTGGTTAGAGATGACGTGTCTTCAACTCGAGGGGCCGGGAATCTACACCTTTCAAATGAATTAGGGACTTAAAAAGAAAGAGAAAAAAAAAAACCCCACCTCCAGGAAACGAGCCGAGCAGTATTTACCCACGAGAATCAAAAGGGTCACGTTGTTGTTGAAGGTGCAACACGCAGTTCCTACCTGAATGCCGGCCTCTGTCTTTCGGTGACGTGAATAACAGAATCAGATCAAAATAGACGGGGGGGGGGGAGGAGGCGGGGTAGCGAGACAACCAAATTCAAACAGTGAGGGAGTGGATATCTGACGCGTTTGCCGGACATCTGCCATTTTTTCCCCCCCGTCGCTTGCAGCGGGTGTCGTTTTGCCGCGTTCGCCGCGTAGTTTGCAGAAGGCTGCATGTGTGCATGCAAGGTGTTAGATAGCCGGGCCGCCAGACAGCGATGGAGACACCCGGCTGATCCAGCCTCTGGGCTTCTGGATTCAGGGACTTGAGGCGCGGGAGGCGGCATTCGGGTCATTACCAGAAAGCGACCGATATTATATCTATATAACTATATCGGAGACCGTCCTGCCAAGGCCTACCCTGCTCTGGGTGCATTAGGGTGTGGCATCTCTGGAATGGCAGCATTAAGTCATTCGGCGCTGCCCATCGTGGGGGTCATGTGCTCGTCGGCCTGAGTGGATAATCAGATAGAAGTGGTGAAGGTTAGTTCCACATGCATCTGTGCCCGTGTGCCCTTGTGCGTTCTCCCCTACCGAAGTGTCCGCTCCCATCTTTTTTTGTGTGCATCCATCTATGGCTTATCGAGCTTGTCCCCTCCCTTGTTGGCGTTGTGTGTGTGTGTGTGTGTGTGTGTGTGTGTGTGTGTGTGTGTGTGTGTGTGTGTGTGTGTGTGTGTGTGTGTGTGTGTGTGTGTGTGTGTGTTGGTGCCCATCCCTCGGTCGGTCAGGGAACTTAATGACCTCTGTCCTCCGTGCCTCCCAGACACAACTGCTACTCATGTGGCCCCTGGCCAGTCTCTCTCAAAGACCACCATTCACTACCACTGTGGCTTCTGTGTGTTGTGTGTGTTGTGTGTGTTGTGTGTGTGTGTGTTTTGGAGAGGGTTTTAGGAAGCAAGGGGAGGGAAAGAGGAAGAATTTGTGGAAATTAGAGTTAGATTAATTGCTTGTATGTGTGTGTGTGCGTGTGTGCGCGCATGCGTGCATGTGTGTGTGTGTGTGTGTGTGTGTGTGTGAGAGACTGTGTGGATATGTGTACTTGTACAGTGTCTAAATACATGCACACTGCGAGCAACTCTACGTGAACTAGAGCTTTGTGGCGAAATATATAGGGCATTCTGCAATTATCATGCGTCAAGGGGAGACACTTTGAAGCGCCGTGTGCGTGTGTGTGTGTGTGTGTGTGTGTGTGTGTGTCCACTGCAGTGAACCCGGTACGAGAGGGCAGTGAAACCGTCAGGTCGTTCGGAGCAGGGAGCTTGGCTATAAATCAGCAGTACTGCACCAGCGCCACCCGTGCCACCACAGTATATGAAGCGGTGAACGCTGGCATGCTTGGAGGAGGACACACAGGGTAGTCCACTTATGGATTTGCATGAATAAAAAAAAAAAAAAAACATAGCTTATGGTAATTAGGACTGAATATATATATATATATATATATATATATACCTACTATTCCCTTATGGCCGTGTGCAGAACCCAGCGCACCTCCGGCTTGTTGTGACGTCGCTATTCTAATTACTTATGCAGGATAGTGGAGGACAACAATAGGATTTTCATGGCGTAAGGGTTTTAGGTGATGCATCTGCCCCTTTGGGCGGAGGAGTTAGCGGAGGCGCTGGGCTGCCGGGCTGTTTGGCTCATGGCGGGACTTAGGCGTTGGTCCGTCTGAATGGGAAGACTGCTGACTTTGGAAGACCTGAATTGGGGCTCAAGTTGATAGTCGCTGTTTTTTTTTTTTTTCCACGGCTGGACGGCGTGTCCTGTCCACTGCCCCGGGGCTGGGTCCAGGGGTCAGTGTGTGAAGGGGGAGGTGGGGGGGGGCAGAGGAGGTGCAGCTGGGCTGAATGGGCCTAGGGGGAGGGGGGGTAGACTGTCAGTGGTGCTGTAGGGTCCAGGGGGTCTGAAGGTGCGGATTTTGTGTGCGTGTGTTGCGGAGGTGTGGGGTCAGGGGTTGGGATGCCGGGGGCCGGTGGCTGCCCACGGGAGGGGTCGGGGGGACCGGGGGATGAGGTGGCGGTGGGGGTGGTGGGGTCTCTGGTCTGGGTGACCATCTGGATTGGATTGTAGGCATTCCTCGTGAAGAGCGTGTGAGCAAAGGTCAGGATGGGGCGAAGAGGAGGGAGGTCTCTCGGATCCGCGTGTGTGTGTGTGTGTACAAGCACTTATGTGTGTGTTTGTTTTTCTTCGGCTCGCTCAGTTTTCCAGTTTATGGTCCGGCGCCCGTCTCGCATTGTTCAAGAGCAGGTTGAAGAAAGTTGTGCGTTTTTGCGTAGTGGAACGTCCTGGCGAGGTACGGACTCGGACGCTGGTGTGGGAAACGCTGCAGGTGTGCGACTGCAGGAAACGACCTCAGAGAGCCCGTTTCACCGCTGCGCATTAGAACATACCCGATTCGTCGTACGTGCGGTCGTCGCGGAAACCCGAGACGTCTCGTTTTCCTCCGGCCGGCGGAGCGCCCGACTAACCCCGCCGCCTCTTGTGATTCGGTTGTGTGCACAGGTGAGAGGCCGGTGGGCTGCGGCCATGCTGTCCCTAGATGAGCCACTGGACCTGAAGCTCCCTCGGCGGGTCGTCGGGCGAGACAGAGGGCCGCGCTCGCCGCACCACTCCCCGCTGCACGCCAAGCGGGTCCGCCAGCTCCGCATGGCGGATGACGGCACCGCCGTCATAGAGCCCGCCTCGCCAACCTCTCCACGCACAGGTAGAAATGACACACACACACACACACACACACACACATCTGCAGGTGATGGTGTGCATGTGAGAGAGAGAGAGATACAGATGTGGTGTCAACATCAGCTCGTTGTACATGGACCCTATTGTACTTGTACACCGAACCACGTCATTATATTAACCCGTGCACAGTGCCACTCCCCTATTGTTGTCTTATCGGATCACTGGGCGTAAAGGTCACAGGTGTGTGTGTGTGTGTTATCGCAGGTGTACAGGTGGTCCCCCAGGATCGGACAGAGACGCCCACCCCCCCAGCGGTGGACCTGAGTATGTCCCCCTCCTCTCGCCACACCCCCAGCTCCCCGGAGATGACCAACGGCAACCACGTCCCCTCAGGGGTGAGTGTTTTGAGCAGCTCTTCTTAGCGATGCGATACTCTATACGTCTGCCGAGGGCTCATTTTTTTCCCCCCCTTCTTCTTTTTGTCCCATGGGACGGCTGCCAGGTCAGCCAGAAAGAGGAGCAGTGAGGAGTTAAATATCTGCCTCGGGGACTCACAGAGGGGGCGGGGGTAGTGGCTGCGCCGGGGATTTGACCTGAGCCAGTCTTTCCCCGACCCCGGAGTTTAGAGTGGAGTTTTTAGGCCTGGCAAAAAAAAGGTTAATGTAATTAAGTACCGGCCAAAATAGTAGCGTTGTCCCCAATTAATTTTTTTTTCCCGCCTCCGATCCCAGTCCGAGCCGATGTAGGTAAGATGAGCCTGACAAATGAAGAAAATAACAAACTAGTCTGCGTCACAGCTTCCTTAAACGCTGTTCGTTTATTTTAAATGAATAAAATGAGTGAACTACAAACACATCGGTGGTGTTGAACGCAGCTCTGTCGGCACTTGGGGGGGGGGGGGGGACGAGGACACTGGTGAGATCAGAAGTGGCCGCTGGGCTGCTCTCATTTTGCAATTTCCACTATTAGCACACTGCAGGTGTTTTAGCCGCATCGAGCTGCTGCGAGTCGTGGTCTCCGTTCACATCACCTATAGGACGGGTGGTGTAGACTGGGTGCAGTGGGTTAAAGGAAACAAAGGACCGGAGTTTGATTGGGCTGAACGGAGCCGATACTGATCAATTAAAATAAGCCTCGACTGAGCCGGCAGTCCACTAGATTTCCGAGAGCTAGAGGTAGGAGCCACTGCCAAGGGCCCTTCACCCAACCAATAGGGTCCTCCGCCGTTCCACATGCACATAATGTACAACACACACACACAGGTGTTGGACCCTACCTTTCCTCGACCACATTTTCTCCCACTCCTCTCTCCTCTCCTCCCCCCTTTCCTCTCTCCCCCTCTTTCCCCTCTCTCACTGGTGCGGGCATTCTCCTGCCCCACGGTCACGTCAGTCACGGAGCAAACAGTGTCTCTTAGTGCGAACCCATGCCCGGCCTCCTCCCCACAGCCCAGAGTGACTCAGCCTGGTATAGGGTCAGCACAATGGGAACACTGGGGGCTGGAGTGTCACACTCTCCATGAGGGAATCACGCTATGCAAGGGGTGGGGGTGGGGGGGGGTCTAGGGGATGGACGGGTGTGGGTTGAGTGGTGGTTGGTGGGGGCGGTGGTTCTTATCAAACACCTCTTGTGTCTCCAACAAGTGCCTCTCTCTGTACAACTTGCACTCGGTGGCCTCGCTGGCATGACGTGTGTGTGTGTGTGTGTGTGTCTGTGTGTGTGTGTATGTGTGTACGTATATAATCGGATTTACGACAAGGTACGGCCACGCAGACCTCACGCCGTCTAATTCAATTCCCTCCCAATTGAATTGACCTGCACTGGCTCGGGTCATTCACCCTCCTCCACCCCCACCCCCACCCCCCCCAGCATCACCACCTCACCCACCAATGGACACAAAAAGGACACACACACACACACACACACACACACACACACACAAAATCTCCTTTCGTCCATCTCTCCACACATGGGAACATACGAACACATAAACACACACAAATACACATGTATATATACGCTCCCAGGACAGAAATGTGTACAGTCAAACAAAAAGGATCATACATGCCTACACACACGCACAGACACATTCTGGTGCAGACACACACTCTCTCCTGTGGCGTCTTACAAAGGAAGCCATAGATAGACAGAGATATATCCAGAGGACGAGCCGAGTGCAGAGAATTGGTCTCATTTTATGAGATTTGTCACATACACATTTCTGGCATAGCTGGACCCCACATGATTGTGATGCAGATGCACCCTTTCCTGTCTTTTTTTCTTTATCACATACACACACACACACGCACACAAACACACATTTAAATCAGTGTGTGTGTTTGTCCCTGACTCACTGGGGCTCTGTCCTTTTGCCGTCTCTGGTTAACACTAATCTGCTGCTTGCTGCTGTTTGGCACATTTGCCGTGTGTGTGTCTCTGGATGAGCGTGTGCGTGTCTCTGGATGAGTGTGTGCGAGTCTCTGGATGAGCGTGTGTGAGCCAGGGCTTTAGCTCCGTGAGCTCCAGTTGAGGCTCAGCGAGTCTACAGCCCTGAAGCTGGGCTTAGGGATGTGGGCTGGTTTTATAGGGCACGGCGGGTAGAATGGACTAGAAACAGAGCGGGGAATTTCTGCAGAAAAGGACGAAGCTCCACGGCCACTTAAAGGCGCCATGTGAGATTTAGAGCACCGATGTAGCAGCCAACAGCTATTTGCTATGTAAAGAGATAGTGGAGCAACGGCGTCCTGTGCAGAGAATAAAGTCACACTCCCTCCGTGTGTGTTTTAACACTAGGACGACCTAAAACGACCATGGGCGGTCAAAATGGCCGCTGGTTTTTAAACTCTGTATTCTGTCAAGGGTGGCGCAGTGGTTAGCACGGTCGCCTCACAGCAAGGAGGTCCTGGGTTCGAGCCCCGGGGTAGTCCAACCTCGGTGGGTCGTCCTCCGTGTGGAGTTTGCATGTTCTCCCCGTGTCTGCGTGGGTTTCCTCCGGGGGCTCCGGTTTCTTCCCACAGTCCAAAGACATGTAGGTCAGGTGACTTGGCCGTACTAAATTGTCCCCAGGTATGAATGTGTGTGTGTGTGTGATGGCCTGGCGGCCTGTCCAGGGTGTCTCCCCGCCTGCCGCCCAATGGCTGCCGGGATAGGCTCCAGCACCCCCGCGGCCCTGAGAGCAGGATAAGCGGTTCAGATAACGGATGGATGGACGGGTGTGTTAGTATGTCTGTTATGAAACTAACTGACACCAAAATGAACATTTTAACAACTATAATACTATTTCTAAACAGTTTAAAATGGCCGCTGTCCAACGCCTGTAAATACTGCAAAGCGTCGGTGGCAGTCATGGCGCGTCTGTAATGGCGTCCGTACCCAGACGCGTCGGCAATAATCAAAAATCAAGTTTAGACTATTACTGCCCACCGGAGGACGCTAGTGTGCTTCTAGGGCAGAGCAATGAACGTCACGAAGGAAACGATGCGACCGACACGCGTCATAAATAGCGTAGCGAATTCCAGGGGGCAGCCCGGGAACCGCCACGGCCGGGACGCGAAACCCGGATCTCCCACGCCACGGGCGACTACGCTAACCAGCCGACTACAGGGTCCGACCCGATCTCGCCGTGCACGCAAACCCGGTCAGATAACCCCCTCGTTTTTTTTTCTCTCCCCTCCTCAGGATTCTCACGTCCGTTACGTGGAGGGCGGAGCCTCATCGCAGGCCTTTCAGTTCTTCGTGCCAATTGGGGCCGGGGCGGGACTTCACCTGCCGTCCTCCATGTTCATTGGCCAGACCAATGACAAGCGGGCTTCTCCCGACCTCTCGGCGGATGAACAGCTGGCCTGCCGTTGGAAGAAGGTGAGGCTCGTGCGGCTATGAGGAGTTTGGCGTGGTGGGGGGAGGGGGGGGGGGGTTTGTTGGCTCCATGCAATGCTGCGGACGAAGGCAGTTGTTATTTTGCAGATCAGCGGCTTTATTTTTGCCACGTTCTACGTTCACCCTGCGGTCGCTTGTGCATTTGCTTTGAGAAGGTCGAGAGCGACCCGGGGCCCAAGTAGTTGGAACCATTGTAATCAGCCCATCGATGGTCTCGTTTGCTCACGCTGGTCACGCCGAGGCGTCAAAATAAAACGGAGACTCATTCATAATCAATGGCGTACTCGGCGTAATAGCCTTAAGGGGAATAACCGTCTCTCTCTCCTCCAGTGTCACCTGCTCTTCGACTCCCTGCAAGACCTGGTGGATCACGTCAACGACTTCCACGTCAAGCCGGAAAAGGACTGCGGGTACTGCTGTCACTGGGAGGGCTGTGCACGCAAAGGCAGGGGTTTCAACGCCAGGTGAGGGCCGTCGGCGAGGTTCGAGGGTGCGGGAGCTGTGTTGGTGAAGGGGGGGAGGGGGGGGGAGCGATAATCGACTGAATTGTGTGTGCCGTTGCAGGTACAAGATGCTCATCCACATCCGCACTCACACCAACGAGAAGCCCCACCGCTGCCCCACCTGCAACAAGAGCTTCTCGCGGCTGGAGAACCTCAAGATACACAACCGCTCGCACACAGGTCAGTGCTGGGCATGCATTCAGTAAATTATGTAGATATATATATATATATATATATATATATATATATATATATATATGAGTCATTCAGTCCTGAATATATATGCCAGAAACAACTCGGGTACATGCAGTCATTTCTATTCTCCCCAAAATGTGTCGATGCAAAAGCGTTAAATCGCTTTTATTTTCTTAATGAGCGCCACAATAAAGGCGTGCTCCGAAACAGCCACTTCAGCCACTTGTCGCCAGACGTGATTCATTTTTTTTTACGAGACCGGTACCTCTGATGTAAGCATAGCAGAGCTACTTAAAGGAAGAGAAATATACAAAAACACTACAAGAGATGCCCCCCCCGAAACGGTCGATACCAGCAGCTTCAGCAGTAGGTCGCCTCGAGTCTGAAACAGAGCTCGAGCTGGCTCGACTGGAGACGCGAGGGTTTTGCACCGGTAGCGGTGTCGCTCTCTGGCTTTTTTGAATGCTATACTGCCGCTGACACTGAATCGCCTCTCCTCCCCCACAGGCGAGAAGCCCTACATCTGCCCCTACGAGGGCTGCAACAAGCGCTACTCCAACTCCAGCGACCGCTTCAAACACACGCGCACGCACTACGTCGACAAGCCCTACTACTGCAAGATGGTGGGCTGCCTGAAGCGCTACACAGACCCCAGCTCCCTCCGCAAGCACATCAAGGCCCACGGCCACTTTGTGGCGCAGGAGCAGGGCTCGGCCAGCGGGGTGGGGTCCCTGCTGAAGGGGGGTCAGGCGGTGGGGATAGCCGGCCGAGGCGTGAAGGAGACGGAGCTGTCCTACGTGAGCGGAGCGCATATCATCATCCCCAGCGCGGCGGCTGCCCTACTGGGGGGCCACGCTCTGCAGGGCCTGGGGGGCTCTGTGCCGCTGTCCCCCCTCAGTCCTCGGCCCCTGGACCTCAGCACGCTGGGCTGCCCCAGCTCGCCTCCAGCCGGCCTGGGAGGAACCCCAATCATTTCCTTCAACGGCTCGGCGCTGGGCTTGGCCAAGTCCTCCCTGCTCTCCCCGGCCTTCCCCTCCTCGGCCATCGGCCTCCCTATGGTACCAGTGCTGGGGGCCGCCTCCGAACGCAGGGTCCAGGGCCGGCAGTCCAAGGGGAGGGGCCAGGGTGAGGAGGGGGAGGATGAGGTAGCTGGGGGAGTGCTGAACCTCTCCACAGGGTCTCATGACCCCCTGTCTTGGGTGGTCATCCCCCCAGGCACCGTGGTGCTTAAACCAGCTGTGGTCAACTGACACACACACACATGTGCACACACACACACACACACAGACACACACATACAGACAAACGTGCACGCACATGTATCGCATATGCACACCCACATTCCAGAGGAGCTCAGGGGGCACGGGTGGGAGGATGACCACCAACATGGGGGTGTGTGTGGGGGGGGGTCAAAGGTGTGTGTGTGTGTGTGTGTGTGTGTGTGTGCTTGGCTTGTACAATCAAATCCCGCAGTAGATTACCGGACACCTCACACCACACGCGCACAACATAACCTCTTTTTTTTGGTCAAGCAGGACATGAGGCCTCGTCCTCTTCAGCGGTTTTTTTTTGTGTGTGTTTTCTTCCTCGTTATTGTATCTGTACGTCATTCCGTCTCGCAGGCTCTGTGGACAGGGTCCACGGACGCGACAGTCTTACTGCTCGGTGTACTTAAAGCTAAAGTGCCCGGTTGGCTGAGATGAGTATTTATATGACCGCCGGTCGACGGCGTGCCCGCGGCCTTGCGGCGAGCGAGATATACGCCACGCCACCGAACGACGCACTCGCGGCCGGGCCAACGGCACGCCCTCGGTAGGTTCTCCGTAAAGCCGGTTCCCCTCGGACCGCCGCGATGGACGCAGACAAGCTCGCCGGGCCGCTGGTCGCGGCGTGGCTTGTCCGGGGGGGGGGGGACGGGGACGAGCAAAACCTACTTACTCAAGAGACGGCTCAGTATAACACAGCACTTAACAGGTTAAACTGGCTATATAGTATTGAAACCTCACAACTGCTGCTAACCTCACGGCTCCTCCGGTCTGCCATGACCTTGGAGGGCACCTTTTTTTTTTTTTGACAATCTGTCCCCGTTTCTTTCGGGGAGGGTGATGAAGCAAAAAGCCCGACCCGCGAACTACACACAGGCTCGACAAGGCGCCAACAGACAAACGGTGTTACATCACCCGGCCCCAATCAGTTCTTCTTCGCGTCTCTTTTAATCGGCGGCACCAGGTGTGTCTGGCACCCCCTTCTGGTATAACATGCGCCACTACACCCCCCCCCCCCAACGTGTCACGAAAACAGTCTTGTTTTTCTCCTGGATTGTCCCCAACTCTCGTCCCGTAATTGAATCAGCACAGCCAGTTTGTGTATGAAAAGGGCCACTGTGGTAATGAAACACTGGGGGTCTTGTATTTGAGGTGGCCAGCCGCAAATCCAGCTGGGCTCGTCCATGTGGGTCGTCCAGTTTCAAGAAAAAAAAAAAACCCCGACCTGGCCTCGTCGCTCGTGGTTACGTCCTTGAGTTCAGCGTTTCCAGGCTGTGCCAAAAATACCAGACCTCGAAAGAGCTAGGTGAGATGTGTGTGTGTGTGTGTGTGTGTGTGTGTGTGTGTGTGTGTGTGTGTGTGTGTGTGTGTGTGTGTACCCTACGACAGAGGGGAGGTGGGACGTACTCGGAGCAACACACAACTCCACTGGCTGACTAAGGAAGCCCGGCTTATTGCAAACCGCCTACCTTTAACTCTGTGCAGGAGGTAAAAAAAATTAAAAAAAATTGCCCAACCAGATTTCACAGTTTTGACATGCGCTCGATTGAGCAGTCAACATGCACTTACCCACATGCACCCCCCACCCCCACCCACCCCCATGTTATCTGAAATGTGGCTGCCAACCAGTGGTCCTGCAGAAACTTTCTTCTTCTTTTCTTGTTTTGTTGCTCTTATTCCTTTTAATCTTTTTTTTTTTTTACCCAGGCTTGGATGGCTCAGCCTGGCTCTGGGATCCTTCCAAGCCTGTGTTGCTGATTGACAATGTATGTCAACTGTTGACTGCGCCGTTGTACTGGGGGGGGGGTCCTGCAGAGGGAAGATGGGGGGGGGCAAGGAGAGAGGATCATTCTAACACACACACACACACACACGTACACACAACACACAATTTCCTCAAGACCTGAGAGACTTTACGTGCCCCTCCTCCCTTCTCTCTCGCCCCCCCCCCCACATCTCTCCTGTCCCCATCACCTCCGTCGAGGGTCTTAAACTTTTTCCGGTGGCGTCTCCACGTTGTTGTGAATAATCACAGTTATCGCTGTTGTTTTAGTCATTACTTTGCTGTTGTTTGGACGAGACATTTTTTTTCCGATGTTGAATTTGCTTTGATATCTTGTGCTCCGTGATGGCTGCTCTGCACTCAGCTTTCTCCTCGTCTGGCCCGGGGTCTTTTTAAGGGGCTTGGAAAGAAAGGGGGGGAGGGAGGGTAGGGGGGGGGTATATGCTTTTTAGGGACTATCAGGTTGAAGGCTTCTCCAGCGGACCGTTTGACATCACACTGCTCCATGACAATCGCAAACACTGGTATACATACATGATATATATATATATATATATATATATATATATATATATATGGTGACTGGACTCGCTAATCAGTGTCCAATGAGATATGTAAACACGTGAAGCAGCCATATTTGGGGTAAAAATAAGAATTGCAAAAAAAAAAAAAAAAACACAACCCT
The DNA here is from genome assembly GCF_029633865.1 of Lampris incognitus. Lineage (NCBI taxonomy): Eukaryota > Metazoa > Chordata > Actinopteri > Lampriformes > Lampridae > Lampris > Lampris incognitus. Next base: position 52,121,904 of record NC_079220.1, on the reverse strand, counting down.
GCAGAGTTTAGTGAGAATTTTTCTTGCCACCCCAAAGCGGAGAGAAACAACAACCGACCCAACTGTAATGATTTCTAAAATGGCGGGCAGCCCCCGGGAGACCGTGAGAGAGGGAGCGAGAGGCCCAGAGACGCGAGTGGGTGGGTGAATAAACGGATGGGTTAGAAATGAAGGGCGAGACCGTGTGCCAAGCAGGAGGACGAGGCAGAGGATGGCTCTGCTGTGGAGTGCCCCTCCATCTGGCCACCTACCCAGAAAGAGGGTGGGGTGAGGAGGGGGAGGGGGGTGAGGAGGAGGGGGGGGCGCGCCTCTCGTCTCTGAAGTCACTGGCTGCACTGTGCCCGATGTGGCAGCGACTCACATGCATGCCAGCGAGGGGGGAAAACTAGGCCACTGAACTCTGTCTGCCCTCTGAGTTTTTAATAGATTAAACCCAAGAGGCTCTGTTCCCTCGGAGCCTCCACCCCCACCTCCACCCCCAACCCCCAGCCACAAAGCTTTTTACTGGAGATGGGAAAAGCACACAAACACACACGCCACAGACAGGGGTAAACAAAAACAAATATAAACCGTGGTCTCCGAGGATCTGAGGGAGGGGGGGGGGTTTAAGGAGTGGGTCGGAATGAATTATGACGCCTCTCTCCCGCCGGGGAGGAGCTGCAGCAGAGACGCATCGCATACCTGCGTTTCTGCCTCAGTGACCCGTAACCATTATTACCCCAGACACGCTCCCTCTTTCTCTCACGCACGCACACGCACCTACGCACACGCGCACACACGCACACGGTCAGTGTCTCGGTTTAGGCTGGGTAATGAAGAGAATCCCTCGGATGTGAGTGGACAATCCTTGCGTGTGATGTCATCCAAACAGGTGCTAAGTGGGCTAGACAAGGTTTCCCTGGCAACAGTGAAACCCACAGACACGTCTCTCCTCCTCCTCCTCCTCCTCCTCCTCCCTCCCTCCCTGTTCGTAACAGACAGGGGAAAAAGAGGCCTCGGTTTGGCCGGAGAAAGCTGAGAATGACACGGATCTTCCAAGGTCCACATCCTTCAATAGAAAATAAGCTGTTTTACCGATTAACCCCTCGGGCTCGGTCCGTCACCGACTGCACTTTTGTCCCCCGGCATGGCGCGTATAGTGGCGAGGGGACGCCAAGCTCAAAACCCGTAATTTACATTCCCTGCCAGGGGCGTAACGAATCAGCACCGGGCCCTAATGCAAGACGGTCAAAGCGGGCCCTGTAGCAATAGGTCGGATCACCATAACGCGCACCTCTAAACACCGATGAAAACATAGCCAAGACATAGGCCTACATAAACATTACGGTGACGCACCAAGACATAGGCCTACATAAGCATTACGGTGACGCACCAAGACATAGGCCTACATAAACATTACGGTAACGCACCAACACATAGGCCTACATAAACATTATGGTGACGCACCAACACATAGGCCTACATAAACATTATGGTGACGCACCAAGACATAGGCCTACATAAACATTACGGTGGCGCACCAAAACATAGGCCTACATAAACATTACGGTGGCGCACCAACACATAGGCCTACATAAACATTATGGCGACCGCGCACCAAACACATAGGCCTGCATAAACATGGTGACGCACCAACACATAGGCCTACACAAACATTATGGCGACCGCGCACCAAACACATAGGCCTACATAAACATTACGGTGGCGCACCAACACATAGGCCTACATAAACATTATGGCGACCGCGCACCAAACACATAGGCCTGCATAAACATGGTGACGCACCAACACATAGGCCTACATAAACATTACGGTGGCGCACCAACACATAGGCCTACATAAACATTACGGTGACGCACCAACACATAGGCCTACATAAACATTACGGTGGCGCACCAACACATAGGCCTACATAAACATTACGGTGGCGCACCAACACATAGGCCTGCATAAACATGGTGACGCACCAACACATAGGCCTACACAAACATTATGGCGACCGCGCACCAAACACATAGGCCTACATAAACATTATGGCGACCGCGCACCAAACACATAGGCCTGCATAAACATGGTGACGCACCAACACATATGCCTACACAAACATTATGGCGACGGCGCACCAACACGTATAAAAGCACCGCACATTGACAAGTCAAATAAATAAATAATAAATCCCACTTACATCGTAGGCGCCGCACGCTCCCGGCTTTTCGCTGCGCAATTAAACCATTGAGATCCAGCTGGCGGGCACGCGCGTTCTCAACTGAGAGCGTGGCGGGCCCACCGCGCTCCTCAGCTACGACTTGACGAGCTTCCGTTTTGAAAATGACCGTTCCGCAGTCGCAACAGTCACCGGAAGTGTTAAGAAACGTAGTAAAAGACTTCCCCTGAGCGACGCAGCTGTCGTCCACGACCGGCATGTTGGCTAGCTAGCTAATGTAAACTACGAATAAGACACGTTAGCCTAACGTGTCTTATTCGTAGTTTACAGTCGTCACCCTCTCCCGGAAGCGCGCCCTCGCGCTTTGTTTTCCCGCGCTCCGAAGAGACTAATGAGGATCTGCACACTTCCGGATCCCACCGCTGCCACCAATGTAAGCGGTTATTTTCCGCTCGGCTAAAGGATCAGACCCGTTAGCTAGGGGCTAACGTGTCTAATTAGTAGTTTACACTAGCTAGCTAGCTGCTGGGCTGTTCCGACGTTTGAGATGGTTCCTCTTACACAAGTTCGGGATGACACGAGTCGCGGTGGAAACGCCGGAGTCATTTCTGTCAACATCACGCAGCTTGGCTCGCTTGCTCAGAAGCTTCCTGGTCTGTCGCGGTGCACGTTCGGCCGTGCAGGGCGGGCGGGCCCCCCGCCCCCCCCACAAATCACCGCAGCTGCCCACCCCGCACATGTGTGGTAGTTACGCCCCTGTTCCCGGTGTAGCGCATCAGTCATTGTTTTGGGACCAAGAGCAATCGTAATTAACTTACGTGTTGCTGCAGTCGTCGTCCTCGACTGCCGAGCTAAGTCCGATTTGAGAGAATAATTTGTTATTTTAATTTTAATTTTTGGCGCTCACCTGAATCTGTCATTATAAAAGCGGTACTTGCGCCCGGAGGGTTTCAGAGTAATGCCCGTCACCGACACTTAAACGGCCGACACTTCCGCCGAGTGGAAATGAGGACACCGGCGTGCTCCCCGGGCATCCGGCCCCTCCCCCTCCCCGGGCATCCGGGCCCCCCCCCGGGCATCCGGGCCCAGGGCACTAAACTGTGTTAGCTAGCTACGTCAGCGTCATTGACCCGAAGGTGCCCCGGCGGTGCACAAAGGGTTAATGCTCAGACTAAGGCCAAGTAAGGCCTGTTCCAAGTTACGTTTTTGCACATTTGTGAGATATTCTAATGTCAGTATTTTAATTTTTCCAAGTGCCTTTTATTATAGGTGAAATGTAGAAGCTATACAGTATATGAAAAAAAATGATTATATGAATATATATATATATATACATATATATATATATTTTCCTGGCATCATGTTCTGTGGTTGAACATGCAGAATTTTAGAGTTGTAAAAGTCTCCAGTTGGTACAACATAGTGGCGTTGTCCTGTTTTAGAGGAATTTTATTACGATATTGATAATAATGTCAATGAAAAAAAAAAAGTTTAATAAAGTTGCATTTGATACAATCTGCATTCATTTCTGCTCCAAGTGTACCTATCAGATGTCCACATGTACGTGCTGCGGATGGGACTCGATCCTTGTAATTCTGGCACACGAGACCACCCGGAGGACACTCACTTGGGGGGGGGGGGGGGCCTTCGTATCACACCGGATTCAACAACAATCACGATTCAGCTCACCGTTGTCATCCATTTTCACTCATTGCTGCCACACAAACTGGGCTATTACAACTAAATTCATGTGGATTAAGATTAGCGGATACTGATATAGTAAACAGCGTGTAATAAGATGCATCTTGTGGAGAGAAATAAAAAAAAAAGGAGTAATTCTAATACGCTTGCTTGTACATATTACATACCCTGTCAGCAAGTATACAAATCCCCCGTCTATCCCAAATGATCCTTTTCCCCCTCTGGAGAAAAAAGATGAAAAATGGACGGCCCGCTTTTTAGTGAGCATGCATTTGATATTGAGATTCCACTACGCTTGGACGTATTGAAGACACAGTGGAGACTAATGAAAAGGATAAGGCTTTTATTGGGGTTATAATTTACAGAGGATGGGGGAGGAGAGGGGACGGATGGGGTGAGTGTCGACTCCATGCTTCATGTTTCCGTATTTTCCTGCTTCTGCTGTGACTGGTGCTTACTTTGTGCCTGAATATCAAGTTCCTCCTCTAGACGCTCCTTCGCCCGTACCACCTGGATACACACACACACACACACAAATACACAACAATGACAATGGAAAGGTTTGTTTAAAATACCAGCAGTTTTGTGAGCGGGCAGAAAAAAAGTAGGTTCAGCATTACTTTCACCATTATTCAAACAACATTTGCCTTCATAAAAGGTATTTATGATAGAAGTGGTACATGGCTTAGTTACGAGCACCAAAAAAAATCAATCATAGTTACAATGCAAAAGCCAAGATATCACTTTTTATTGTGGTGTGGTACAGGAGAAATTTGGGGTGAACTTGGACAATTCAATATGTAACGTCTATTACAACAACAAAAAAAAAAAAAGGAGAAACAAATATCTCACAAAACTTGAGCGACATGGCTGTGGTTGGCTTTACAAAGTAGGAAGACAGGCATTCTTTGTTTGGACGCTAGTATTGAATAACTTAAGCAATTGAGAATGCTGTTACATAACACTCTTCTTTTTTTTAAAATTTAATTTAATCCCGTGGGGGAGATTCTGCTCTGCATTTAACCCATCCTAGCTGTGTAGCCCGGAGCAGTGGGCGGCCGCTGTGCAGCGCCCGGGGATCAACTCCAGTTCGTCTCGCCGTGCCTCGGTCAGGGGCACAGACGGGAGTATTAACCCTAACATGCATGTCTTTCTGATGGTGGGGGAAAACCAGAGCACCCGGAGAAAACCCACCGCAGACACGGGGAGAACATGCAAACTCCACACAGAGGACGACCTGGGATGACCCCCCCCCCAAGGTTGGACAACCACCGGGGTTCGAACCCTGGGCCTTCTTGCTGTGAGGCGACAGCGCTAACCACTGGGCCACCGTGTTGCTCATGTTCACCTTTAAAGCATGACAGCTTAAGAAAAGCCCACAGAGCCAAGGAGAAAGCCGAGGTCTAACCGAGATGGGAGCGAATGGCTAAAAACATGCATTATGTGGCATCCTGTGAGCGAAGAAACGAGTCAGTGTTAAGACTTTAAAAAAGGAAATATATATTGAAGTGAGTGTGGCGAAAGGAAATGTATACTGAAATGAGCGAAATAAACATGACTGAATGAATGGATTAATGAGAAAAGCCAATATTGTACACCAGTCAGGCCACAAAGAAAAAATGAGCCATAGAACGCAAAACTCATCAATCCTTGTAGTGGATGGATTGTGTCATACAAATTAGATTGATTCAATAAACAGCCTGCTGGATTAGCTTTCCTTACAGCAAACAGCGAACGAGGTAGTAGAAAGAGGCAGTAAGAAAGCAACCAATTTGTGAAAATTCCCCCAGTTGTCCTCAAACCTTATGCAATACACGAGTACTCTGCAGGGTGACCAGATAAGGATGGGTGAAATTCGGGATGGGAGTTGGGGGGTGGCCTCCGGCGCATTACATTCAATGTCAACAAACAGCGACAGCAAAACATGCGAAAGTCAAAACTAAACTCTAAAATTTATTATCTTTGTTCATGAACATGAAGTCGACTGTCTGTCATTAGGAAAAAGAAACACAATGACTGTGTTGTATATAGCAGTGTGTAAATCATTATCCATTCCATAAAGTTAATTTTATTCATTTTTATCAGTGCAGCGCCTGTCACATCTGTCCAAGCAACGGTGCTTACAGCCAAACTTCCCCTGTCCTCGTGACTGCAACTTGCTATGCATAGTTATTGATCAATTCGTGGCACTACTCTACACAGCTAAAAAAAAAAAAAGCTGCAACAGCTATAATTCATGTAGGCTACGGACATAACAGTACCTGTCTGTGGGCAACACCAAAGTAATGTTTCACCACGACCAGCATTTAATGTTTTATTAGGCTATAACTACTCAAAACCCAGATTTAGTCTTAATTTTTTGGGACAGACAGTACAGGATCCAGGATTCGGGACAACTGCTCGTAATTATTTTTCAAGACGTCTGGTCACCCATGTACTCTGTTAAGCAAAATATCTGGTGTCCAAAGATCGTTATGCCATTCTTACCTTTGACTGTACATAAAACGAACCGCCCACTGACTTGTCATTGGCTTTGAAAAGATGCTCATAATTCTGAAAACAAATACGGGACAGACGTACAGTTAGCGTTGGACAGGGCATGTCGTCAGCACCCGAGATGACAACACGCAAGACAAATCATGTGAAACACACTGAAATTACAAAAGAAGACCGTATTAATCGGTGACTGAAGAACAAATAAACCATGAAATTCAAATCTCAACATCCCTAGATCGGTTTAAAAACGTTTTATTTTCTAATTTCAGTGAAATAACTGTTGAATGTGAATACTGTTAGATGCGAATACTACACAGCAGAGAGCTACTCCCTCTTTATTCCTTTATCATAAACCTGATTGTCATCAATATTTACATATTACTTTAGGTAGTTTTATTCACTAAATTCTGCACTAAATTGCAGATCCTTTGTCCCATTGTACGCAACCCAGCTAGTCAAAGTCATACGCCAGAACCTAGCAACGAAACAGATTTTGTTTCCAGCTCCGGTTTCTGTGGTGGTCAACTGGTGCTTTGTAGACAAGACAGAACTGCAAGGCCTTTCTGATAAAGGAATGTCCCATGTACCTTCTGGATGTCTTCAGGGTTGAGTGTGGCGATATTGAGTATTTGCTGAGCTTCTTGTAAAGTCATCCCAGAGATGCTGCTGGCCGCAGCCGACTGCTGACCGGACCGACCCCTGGCCTGTGCTGCTGCTTGACTGGCTGGGAGAAAGTTCAAGTGCAAATCCTGACTGTCTCACCACAGCAGTGTTTTGGTTTGTTTTTTTTTAACAGCCAAGGATGATGCAGATTATGACGACACGTAAATCTCAGTATGTCTTAAGATTTTACAATACTCAACACACAGTGCCATGAAGAAACATCCTTTCACAAGCTGCAAAAAGTGCATACGATCACACTTTGTACAGAAAAAAATGACACAAAAACAAGCACACAATGGTTTATTCTTACTTCCATGCAGGCGCGGATCTACGGGGTGGCAAGGGGTGGCAGCTGCCACCTCTGGGACACAGTCTTGCCACCCCTGTTGCCACCCCATTTATAAATCAGATAATATGTTTTTAAAGTATATTTCATGTACATGCACGGTGAAGGTCAATGAGACCCGCGCCAAACTCATCTCAAACAGTAGAGAACAAAACACGTTCGATGAAATCCGAGTTTTGAATAATAATACGTTTAGAATAATGTCCATTGCCCCCCTCCTTGAACCTCATGCCACCCACTTTGACACCCCAGGAAAAAAATCTCTAGATCCGCCACTGCTTCCATGAGACAATTTTAAGAGGAAATATGTTCTAAAATTATATATGTTTTCCCGCAGTTTCAATTTCAATTGTGCACTTTGTCATGAATAGCCAATTTCCCCTCGGGGATGAATAAAGTATTCTGATTCTGAACCTTACCTGCAAATTCTTGCCGTAGGGCCCGGGCAAACGCCCGCCCAACCACTTGTACTCCCATCACAACGATTTGGGCAAGGTATTTTGCCTGCATAAGAAATATCATGATCTATCAATATCATTATCATATCATCATCATATCACTAAACTGAAAGCACTTTGTAAAACAGACTACAATACACTGTCAGCTGATAATAGCAGGCAGGACACCACATATAGGCAAACGCCCACCCAACCACTTGTACTCCCATCACAACGATTTGGGCAAGGTATTTTGCCTGCATAAGAAATATCATGATCTATCAATATCGTTATCATATCACTAAACTGACAGCACTTTGTAAAACAGACTACAATGCACTGTCAGCTGATAATAGCAGGCAGGACACCACATATAGGCAAACGCCTGCCTAACCACTTGTACTCCCATCACAACGATTTGGGCAAGGTATTTTGCCTGCATAAGAAATATCATGATCTATCAATATCATTATCATATCATCATCATATCACTAAACTGACAGCACTTTGTAAAACAGACTACAATGCACTGTCAGCTGATAATAGCAGGCAGGACACCACATATAGGCAAACTCCCACCCAACCACTTGTACTCCCATCACAATGATTTGGGCAAGGTATTTTGCCTGCATAAGAAATATCATGATCTATCAATATCATTATCATATCATCATCACATCACTAAACTGACAGCACTTTGTAAAACAGACTACAATGCACTGTCAGCTGATAACAGCAGGAAGGACACCACATACAGAAACGAAGGACACACAGCAATAACAGATCGATACAGAATACAGCCACCGAGATTTGTGGGCAAATGTGAAGATCTCGTCGCACAAGATGGAGAGACCGTCTGTCAAACCAAGTTCATTTGCGCCCCCACAGCCATTTCTCGCTGTTTGCTGGCGGAGAAGGCAACCTATGAATCAGGGCAGTTAACCTTGTGCAACCGGTTCCGTTAGCGTCACCGTTCGGCTAGCGGGCTTGAGCAGTCCCGGACCACCTGCCGGGTAAGACCGACGCCGCGTCCGAAGCGCCTTTGTAAAGCGGGGCGTTGTGTATCTGAACTGCGGCTCCGCAAAGCAACGCTTGGAGGAGACCGCGGCAACGCCTCCTGCTGCCACTTCCACCTCGTAAAACTCCGGCGAACCTGCGCACCGACTCCAACTTGGTAACGTCAAAGAAACGTTATAACAATATCGGCAGAGCCTTACCATCTGACACCGCTATTTGCTGGGAATTCGGAGGGAGTGCGACGCTGCGCCTGTGTTTTCACATGTAGCCTGCTCCGATCAAGGTCGCTGTAGGGTCAAAGTTTAAAGGGCGTAGTTTGCCGTCTGGCTTTGTCGCCGCTGCTGGCCTCTAGCGGCGGGGCGGTCGAACTGCAACACATTTGTCAAGGGCGCCTCGCGGCTTTAATTCAGACTGGCAACTCAAATCTGATTTTTTTATATATACACACACACACACACACACACACACACATATATATATATATACAGTTTGGAATTCATTTTTTAATCAAGTCTGTACGGAAAAATATATATATATAATAAAATAAAAAATTACAACACATGGAAACACATGCAAATCAGATTTAAGCCACATGGACAGCTGATTTCAAATGCAATTCAGATATAATCTATCGTGTCTCCATATGGCCTCCTAAACTGGACTTCAGACGGTCCTTGACGCCACTTACGATACTGGTGGCAAGTAACACACCCCTGCCTGCACAGTGACATCTCAGTTCGTCATACCTTGCAGCTTGCTTTTGGGCTTCTTGTTTTTTTTTTAATTTTTTTTTATTGTTGTTGTTTTTTTTTTAGATACTTTATTGATCCCCGTAAGGAAATGATGCTCTGCATTTAACCCATCCTAGCCGTGTAGCTAGGAGCAGTGGAGCACCCGGGGACCAACTCCGGTTCTTTCCCCATTGCCTCGGTCAGGGGGACAGACAGGAGAATTAACCCTAACATGCATGACTTTTCTGATGGTGGGGGAAACCGGAGCACCCGGAGAAACCCCACTGCAGACACGGGGAACACATGCAAACTCCACACAGCCCAGATAGCAAAATTGCTGCGGCCCGGATCAATCCCACACCCGACACTTCAGCCGGCCCACATACCGCGTGGAATGATGGCACTCGGGTGGCCCGCTCCTGTTTGCCAGATCTGGGCCAGAACCAAGCCATAAAAATGCCGCATGTACAACATATTTGCCAAAGGTGGCCCATATTTGTTTTGTGATATTTGGGCCAAATTCACCATTTACCACACGGGGCCACTTCAGGGTCACATCCAGATTACATGTTGCCAAGAGCACCGCGTCTTTGCCAAAAGAGGCCCACGTTTGATTTGGCATATTTGGGCCATATTTGCTATTATACATGTGGCCCACTTCAGGCTCACATCCGTTTTGCCAGGGCCAAAAGAAGGCCATCAGTGCCGCATCACTGCCTGAAGTGGCCCATTTCTGGATGCTACTCTGGGAGAGGACGACCTGAGATGACCTCCAAGGCTGGACAACCCCGGGGTTCGAACCCAGGACCTTGTTGATGTGAGGCGACAGCGATAACCACTGGGCCACCGTGTTCCAGTTGGTGTATGTGCACTCGCCCACACCATTACCAAAGCAACCAGTGCAGATGGGTAAAAGATGCCAGAATACAAAAATCTGACCTGATCACTTGCAAATAACAATGTGGACAATTAGTCCTTAAGACTGGAATTGAAAAACCAAATTGGATCACCTGCAGTCTAAGCATAGACCAGAAATTGCTGCAGCCTACTAAGGCCTATCAAATTCACCATCCTACATATTTGCCATTGTCATTTTCCCTACCAATGAAAACTCACAAAGCAAAGTTTGTTCCCCCAAGGTTTAAAAGGTGTTTATTGCAAAGCAACACTGAAATTTTCCACAGAACCGTTACGAAAGTAAGTCAGAAAAAAAAAACGCTCCACTTGATGTATAAAAAGATTTTTTTTTTTACATAACGCAAGGCAGGTTAATATCCCAGAAATGACAATTTGACATTTGAGAAATCACAGGCAAAAGTACACCACGCACCGACATTAACAATACCTACAACCCGACAAGTTCACTGTAATGTGCCCTACCGCGCATGGCTGAGTTATTTGATTATTTCCAGTCTACCAGTGTTTGTAAACGACAACATGATCGGTTCAAGTCTGGATTAATGTAAAATCTTGCATTGTCCTGTAGCCCTGATTGGTCAAAACCTAGCGGCTGTTATGACGCCATCGGAAAATATTAATACTGTGCTTTCAACGACAAATATACACCATCAATACTACTGATAGACATCCAAAACAGAAAATAAAACCGATTAAAGAAATGGCCCCAGAGAGTCTAAAAAGCAATAATAACAAATAAACAATTTACTCATGCAAGTTTAGGGAGAGAGAAAGAGTCATGACGATGCTATCATATCGCAAGTGCATTCATAAGTGGGTCAATGAAAGGCAAAATAGAAATTACATCCCGTCAACCCTTCTCGTATTGAGACAAATCATGAATGGCAAAACAATTCTCCCGGCGTCGACTGGCACAAACAGAATATAAAATGGTGCTAAAATGTTATTTCACTGGCCAGAAGTAAGACAGACATCTACCCTTAAGTATGTTGCCATCTTTACAAATTCAAGCTCACGGTCAAACATGAACGTGGGTGACCCTGTTTTATCCTCTGTGTGTGTTTCTGTTTTGTTTGTTTTTTTGCTGCTATTTTCAAGTCAAATTACTGATACATCCCTAAGTAGCTGGACGTACACAGGAAATGCGATGCCCAGTGTCGAAGCTGAAGTGGTCGATGTTGTTTAGGCTGTCACAGAGAGTTGAACCAGCTCATCTGGACACAACATTTACCGAGGGTAAGTGACCTCTTCAGTCTCAACTGACTGCGGGTACCCCCACCCTTATAAACGATACAGCGGCATAACGACCCAAACCAACCATCGGTTTCATGTGCAAAATTGCCATGACCATTAACTAGAGTGGCCATGTGTACTACTCACAGAGGATTGGGGAATGTTTGAGATCACAGTATTGTAAGATGGCGACGGATGTACTCTTATGCCCCCCCGCCGCCCCTTGGTTCAGGGATGGTTGTTCCCTCTTCGATATTAGAGAGAGACAGGAAAGGCAGGGGAGAGAGAGGGGATGACATGCAGCAAAGGGCCCGGGCCATATTCGAACCCAGGCTGCTGCGGTAAGGACTCAGCCTTATGTGGTACGCGCTCTACCGGATGAGCCACCGGGGCGCCCCATAGATGGCCTCCTTGACTCCCCGTTCAAAGCAGCGTTTCTCCCCCATCAAGGATGGTCACATCCTCATCCTTGTTATGCCACTGTATTGTTTATAAGGGTGGGGATAGCTGCAGTCGGTTGAGACTGATGAAGTCACTTGGATGAGTGATGAAACGTTTCTCCCACTAAATGTTGTGTCCAGATGAACCGATTCACCTTTCCGGGATTTCCTCTCCTGATTATTGCGCATGCATAAAGACGTGTTTAGGCTGTGTTTGTGTACGTACACATTTGCATACCCTTATTTATGCATAGGTTGGCTGAAGTAACCACACTGGAAGACAAGGGTAAACATTTCTTCTTCTTTTTTTTTCTCCCTTGGCGGCATGCAGTTTAACGACATCTCAGGCTATTATGTACTTTTGGCCACGTCACATTTATAAAGACACGTTGCGGCTGAGCGAGCTCGTATAGAAAAACAAGCAGCGGTCCGGTGATCACGCATGTGGAGGACACTGTCGAGGTAACATGCAGACATACAGCTCTGCTTTTGTTAGGAAAAACCCTGGAATGTTAGAAAATGCCTTTGTTGTTCAACCTATCAGAGGATTGGATTGGATTTCTGTTGGAAATATTGCGCGGTTGCAGGACAGTTGCCCTAAATCTTGATAACTTGCATGCTGGCTTATTTATGCTTTGCTGAAGCTAACAACTGGCCAGTTCCATTTGCACACACAAGGGGAGGTATATTGTTGGTAGGCTGAGATGTTAGCTAACATAACACTGGATGTCTTAGTGACACCATGGCACGCAGGAATGGCAACTTTAAGAGTCGACTGGTCCCCCTCCTCTCTCTCACTGCACCCTGCCTGGACCGAAGGCAAGGTACCGTCCGCCATTAGTCATCCTGAAAGTTAAACAGCCGAAGGTCAGTGCAGGCAAATATACAAACTTGCATTGAGTCTCCAAAACCACAACATCCTGTAAAACATTAATCTCACAACAGGCCACCACATTTAAAACCTCATCGCTCTGAGGTATCATTAAATGAGAATTCATTTGTGATTTCCTGAAGTAATGCCATTTTACTTTTGAAGTTGTAAGGTATTCACGTTAATACTTACATATATAAATAATACAAGCAGTTCTTTATTTGAGCACAGTACACAGTAAGACAGTTTTCTGTATGACTTGGATAAGTAAATGAATAACTAGAGCTACCTTATGTATGTGTGTGAGTATGTGTGAGTGCATGTGTGTGTGTGTGTGTGTGTGTGTGTGTGTGTGTTCGGCTGTGGTCCTCATAATCACTCACCCACTCATCATCGTCCACCCCCTGGAAGGACTCCTGTGGCAGAGGGTCGTCCATGTTCCCCAGTTTAGCCACCATGGCGCTCAGCAGCTAGGCCACAGGCACACGCTCAGTGTTACCACATGTGAGGGGGAGTTCAAGGTCTTTCAAAATGGCGAATTCAATTATTTCAATATGTCTTTACCTCTTCCTTCTTCTGTTCATCGGTCTTCTCCTCCAGGTAGACCGAGGAGGGCAAGTACTTCCTCACCGGGGCCTCCTTGGGGGCCTCACTCACTGAGAGCATGCACACACAGCGTAAGACAGAAAAACACACCTTAAAAACCTTCAGCAACATATATATATATATATATATATATATATATATATATATATATATATACACACACACACACATATATATATATATATATATATATATATATATATATATATATATATATATATATATCTACCAAGTTAAACAGAGCTAGTGTTTGAATAACCTGCTCAGGGTACAGACTATGACAGTGGCCTCTGTCAAGGTCAAAGAGACTTGTACCTGGGGTCATGTCTGTAGGCTTCAGGCTGATCCTGCCGTGTTGGCCGTTGGAGCCGGCGAGCCAGGCGGATGCAGTCAGAGCAGGTTCCCACCACACCGCCGTGTCCGGATACACGTCGTCTTGGAAGAACTCTTTCTGGAAACCCGGAGTAGAGCCATACGTAGGAGGCATGGTTGTGACAGGGAGAGGGGGCAGAGATGCACAACATAAATAAATAAAATAAATAAACCAAAGTTGTCCAGGTCAGGTTTTGTAACGTGTGGTCTTGATTTTGATCTCACTACATGTGCTTAAGGGTCCACATTGTGACGGACTTTTCATATCCTGCTCCACCATGTTGTGTCAAATGCAGTGTCTTCTTTGCGTCCCCTCCCTTTTTAGCTGCCTTGTACGTTCTAGAGTGCATTCTATCCTATTCACTTGTGACCAGTAAATATACAAGAGCACTGAAGCGACGGAGGAAGGCTTGCAGTGTTCCCATTTGACCACTAGATGGGGGTCACCAACTCACCCTGACCCGGGGCACTCTGAATAACACGGGTTCGATGGTGGTCTTAGTGAGCATCAGCCCCCTGGCCACTTCCACCTCGCGCACATTGCACTCGGTCTTAGGCAGGAAGACCAGGCCCTGCGTACAGGAAACACAGAGGAGGAGTCATCAGTTATCTAACAAGGGAAGTTGTGCAAGAAACCAGGCTCCAAAGTTCATTCACTATTATGTAAATCATCTGTTAAAAATAGAGGTCACCCAATCCCAAGGCTTCTCTGCATACACTGGCTTAGATGCTGTAGATTTGCTCCAAGCACACTGCAAGGGAAAGTAATAATAAGCCAAGTAATAATATTATTTTTAATGCCTGTGGGGAAATTCTCACTCCGCTTCAGCCTAACCAGAAGTTGAGCTCCAGAACAGCACTTGCTGAGACGGTATTTGGATCCGGCGTCTGATTCGAGGGCATTTCATCGGGGCAGAAGTTGGCCGACACGGCGGGCTGTTGAAGAACGCTCACTCTATAACCCTTTACTCACCCCCGCTCCAAATATACAGACGGCTGTCAAATGAGAGGAAAAACCAACATGAAGGGTCTTAGTGAGGTGCTGGTCCACCACGGGCCTTCCAGAACAGCCTCGGTGCTCCTCGTCATAGATTCTACAAGTCTCTGAACTCCACTGGAGGGACGGAGCGCCGTGCTTCCAGAAGATGTTCCCTCGTCTGGTGGTCCGATGATGGTGGTGGAGAGCGCCGCCTTAACACGTCGGTCCAAAACCTCCCATAGGTGTTGAACTGGGTTGACTGTGAAGGCCACAGCGTATGATTTACATCATTTTCATACTCAGCAAACCATGCAGTGACCCCCCCATACCCTATGGATGGGGGCGTTGTCCTCCTGGACGAGACCGCTCCCATCAGGATAGCGATGTTTCATCATAGGACAAAGGTGATCACTCATGACTTCGTATTAGCGGCACGGTGGCTCAGGGGTCAGCACCGTTGCCTCACAGCAAGAAGGTCCTGGGTTCGAACCCCACGCCGTCCCAGGTCCTTTCTGTGTGGAGTTTGCATGTTCTCCCCGCGTCTGCGTGGGTTTCCTCCCACCATCAAAAAAGACATGCATGTTAGGGTTAATACTCCTGTCTGTGCCCCTGAGCAAGGCAACAGAAAGAAGAACTGGAGTTGGTCCCCGGGCGCTGCAGCTGCCCACTGCCCCTATACAACAGCAGGGGTTAAACGCAGAGAACGAATTCATGGTATGAATACGCTGTCAAATAAAGTGGCCTTCTTCTTCTTCTTCTTCTTCTTCTTGTATTGATTTGCAGCGACTCCTCCCTCTAAGGGGACTAGTGGACCCAAACCATGTCAGGAAAATGCCCCCCCCCCACACACAGCATAACAGAGCCCCTGGCCCCCCTCTCTGTTGGGGTCAGCTTTGTCCTTTAATTTGTCACCCGTCTCTATATATATATATATATATATATATATATATATATATATATGTGTGTGTGTGTGTGTGTGCGTATGTTTAGCTTGAACACTTTGCTCAGCAGGACAACTGAAATAAGAAAATGAATCATTGGGTGTAGAGTAGAAAGGGGGTGTGTGTGTGTGTGTGGATCCAGTACCTTATGTGGCTCAGGCGAGTTAAAACCGCTGCAGTCCAGGAAGAAGGGAGCTTCGGGGATTATCTCGAATATGTACACTCGCGTTTCCCCCTGCAAGACAGAAGAGGACAGCCGAGTGGGGTTGAAGGGGAGGCGTGTGATATCTCCGCTGTGCTGAATCGTGACACCACTCGGAGTCGTTAGCAGGGCTTGCAGGACAGTAGCGACCGAACCAAAGGCAGTAAATCAAGGGGCCCTCAAACCCACAGCGGCCGGGCCCGCCAAAGCCCTGTTATTGTTGGGAGGAGAGCATCCTGAAGGGGAGGGCGCCCCGAGGAGGCGCCAAGCAGAATTTCCCCCCCCCCACTTTTCTGTAGCTGTCGTTCCCCTCGCCGAACGCTAGAGGGCAGCATTCGGGCGATGAAATGACACATGGCGTCGTTCCATGTGCAGCTGCACCATTTTTGTAGGATTTTTTAAAAAAAAAATCTCTTTATTCATTTTGTGCACGAATAGAAAAATAAAGTCATCGTCAAACGCAGACAAGTTTTATACATTATTTATCGCCCACTTCCCACGTCCCCCGTAACGCCGTTTCCCCCACCTTACCTACGCGCCACCCACCCATCCCCACTGCGGCCGACCCTCCCCGACCCCTCCCGCCCACCACACCTCCCACCCAGCAAAACAAGGGACCAAACAAAAAAGCCCGTGTGCACGAGCGGAGTGCATGCGAACACACATGTGTATAAGGAATAACCTAAATTAATACAGGACATGAAGTAAATAAATAGACGAGTAAACCAGAGAAAAAAAAGTATGGGGTGGGGGGGGGGCTCAGGCAGAACAGACAGTGTGTCTATGTAATACAAAGAGAGTCCCGAGGCCTCAACAAAGGTTTTTTAGGGAGCCTTTTTCAACAGAATCGACCCTTTTCATGTTTGATACGAGGCAAAACCTCCGCAATCCACGTGCCGTGGCTCGGAGGGGAAACGTGTTTCCGTTTAAGGGGAAGAGGGCGCCTGGCTAACGGTGCAGCAAGGGCAGTAACCCTCTGCATGGCTACGGGGAAGTTGGCCTCTGACGGGATGGCGGATGAAGCTGTGAGGGGGGGGAGGGGGGTTGGATCAACGGAGATGTGGAAAACATTCTGGTAAGTTCCAAATATGTCTGTCAGGCAGTCTGTTCGCCTGGGACAGGCCCACGGCGTATGAGCGAGATCGGCCGGCGACTGTTTACATCCACAGCAGCCGGCACTTACGTCCGGGAATATTCTGGCCGACCCAGCATTCGGGTAGCGAGCCTCTGTGGAGGATCTCGCACCGCAGAACGCCGAGGAGGAATGAACCAGATTTAAAATGTGTCTCCATTTATCGACAGACAGGCGGGCCAGACTTCACTGATGGTTCAGCAAGGCACGAGAAAACCTCGTTGTTGTGAAGATCCCCCGACACAGGTAACGCCTCTATCGAAGGGTGGGGTCGAGGCGAGATGGCTCAAATATTTGATTATTGTGAACCGGAGCTTGGCGGCGCGGTGGTGCGCGGTCGCCTCACAGCAAGAAGGTCTAGGGTTCGAGCCCCGGGGTAGTCCAACCTTGGGGGTCGTCCCCGGTCATCCTCTGTGTGGCGTTTTGCATGTTCCTCCCACAGTCCAAAGACATGTAGGTCAGGTGAATGGTGTGAATGTGTGTATGTGGGCCCTGTGATGGCCTGGCGGCCTGTCCAGGGTGTTTCCCCGCCTGCCACCCGATGACTGCTGGGATAGGCTCCAGCATCCCCGCAACCCTGAGAGCAGGATAACTGGTTAAGATAAGGGACGGATGGATGGAGCTAGTGTAGAAGACCTATGTTGGACAAAATCTTTATGAAACTGGATCCATATTTTAATGTAGTGGGTTGAATGGGGGGGGGGGGTTCACTGATGCTGGTGGCAGTCAGAGGTGACTGGGTACATAGGGGTTAGGGTTCTACTACATAGCAGAGAGCACAGTGGAAATGAGATGACAGCAGAGTGGGCATGCACGGACCACCCCGACTGTGACCCAATAGAGCAATTTCTGGATATTACATACTCAGTAACACTGACCAAAGTTGGGCCGGTCTGTTACCTCAAAGCAATGAGGATATCATTTGGTCCAGTTTGGAAAAGAAATTCTTCCTCCTACACACCGGGACATGTTGACAGGGAAGGGGTGCAATAATTTAGGGCAGGACAACCATCTTGGCAGTGTTTATCTTTCGCCGTGTGACCGCATACCTTTCCGGTGAGGTAGACCACGCCGGTGTCGGGGTCGTAGTAGGGGATGAGGGTGGAGGGAGAGACGTCGGCCCGGGTGCTGGCTACGGCGCCGGAGGAGAGGGACTCGGCAGAGAACAGGTAGAGCTCTCTCTCGCTGCGACTGCGGGACAAACACAGGCACGGTCACCGAACTTCCCTTTCAGCTCGCTCACCGGCGCTCACGTGCTGAAACATGTCACTTTGGTTGGGCAAATTCAGAAATTCCCATGGGAAAGAAAAAAAAAAAAAGGAGGCTGGCCTCATTGGCTATGCACTCGAAAAGCCCGATTCGGACGTAAACAAGCTGACCCACGTAAGAAATTTGTTTTTTTTTGGCTGCGGGCCCTCTTGCTAATTTTGCTTTTAGTGGCCAAAACACCTCTTTAGAGTGCGGGGGGTTCCTGCTAAATCCCCATTTCGTCTCCACACTTCATTCAGTGTGTTTGACTGTTAGATAAACAGCTATTTTTCCAGCAGAGCAGAAGGCCAACAGAGCCAGAGCTTTATGACAGTGATGAAGACACTAAGGCAGGGGTGTCACACTCCAGGCCTCGAGGGCCGCAGGGTCTGCAGGTATTTGTTGCAACCGTGCACTACACCACCTGATTTCACTAATTGGCCCACCTCCTGGATCAAGGAGGGAAAGGAACTAGCTTAATCAGGTGGTGTAGTGCACGGTTGCGACAAATACCTGCAGACACTGCGGCCCTCGAGGCCTGGAGTTTGACACCCCCTGCACTAAGGTAACGAGTGATGAAGACACTAAGGTAACGAGTGATGAAGACACTAAGTGATGAAGACACTAAGGTAACGAGTGATGAAGACACTAAGGTAACGAGTGATGAAGACACTAAGGTAATTCGTGTGTACCTGTCAAAGCCTGACACCAAGAGATACTTTCCATCAAACACCCACACCACACGTGCTCCCCTGTGGCCCTCAGGACCCGGACCCTCCTAAAGTGCAAGTATAAGCGGGGAAGAAGGTGAATGAAAGGATTACCCCCCACACACACACAAACACAAACCCAAAGCTGAATGTCTTTACTTCGTGCAGGTGTTCAGACTCCTACCCCAGCGTGCTGCACATACCTGGATGGGCTCGGCGGACTTGCGAGGGTCGTAGATACGAACTTTTGCGTCTTTGCACACGGTGGCCAGCAGCTTGCCGTCTGGACTCCACGCCATGCTGAAGATCTGAATTTGACCCACAACGGGAATCAGAGCGAGAGCACAGAAGGTTGACGGGCACGTTAAAAAGGAAATGTTTCCACTCCAGCACACGGCGCGCAAACACACCCAGTTTATGTCTATAATCCGTCGGCTGGAAAAGTGATATGAATCAGAGACACACTGACGCGGGGTCTGACCTGGGCTGGAAGCCACGTGGAAGGATCGAACGAGAGCAATACAAACACAATAATGTTCACCAGCACTATCGGGCAGAATAATGAAAAAAATTATGACCGTCTAGCCGTAAAACAAAGTCTTCATTTTGTCCTTTCAGTACCCTCCTAGTTTGTATTAGCAGGTTTCACTGTCTTACTATGGCTGGGGCAATTCATTTCACTTTAAGAATCCATTTACCCCACTCTTCCGAGCTGTCCCGGTCGCTGCCCCACCCCCACCCCCACCCCCACCCCCGATCCGGGGAGGGCTGCAGACTACCACATGCCTCCTCCGATACAGCCGCTTCTTTTCTCCGGACAGTGAGGAGTATCGCCGGGGCGTAGCACGTGGGAGGATCCCGCTATTCCCCCCCAGTCCCCCCTGAACAGGCGCCCCGACCGACCAGAGGAGGCACTATCGCAGCGACCAGGACACACCCACATCCGGCTTCCCACCCGCAGACGCGGCCGATTGTGTCTGTAGGGACGCCCAACCGAGCCGGAGGTAACACGGGGATTCGAACCGGCGATCCCCGTGTTGGTAGGCAACCTAAGAATTCATTTGGATTTGATAAATCCTTCCATTTTTAACTTCAAATTACAAAAGCGGACTGGGCCCCAGATCACAGTGGACTGGATGGATGATTACTAACCAGATTTCAGCTGGGGAAACTTAACCATCGTAAGACATTTGGACCCATCTGAACAACCCATGTCACCATCGCATTGCCCCCCCATCCCCGCCTTTGGTCACCCACCTGATCCTGGTGTCCAGTGAGGAGGCTGACTTGCTCTCTCTTTTCCAGGTCCCACAGCTTAACCGTCAGGTCGTAGGATGAGGACACCAGAAGACCGCTGGCAAGAGGGTGGAACTTGATGGAGTAGATCTTCTCCGTGTGGCCTAGGATTGGCCACAACAGCCGTCACTCAACTTGACTATTACTAAATCATCATCAGCATCATAATCATATTCATCACTATACGTAGGGTTATATGAAACAGGGTGTATAAGTATGTTGTAATTCTCGTACTGCACAGTGTTCTTATTAGTACTTATTAGTCGGTCCTCAGCCGTATGGTGCAGGTTGTCTGCCCTACATGTGCAGGTAAGGTTATGAGGTGTTTCGTCCTGCACCTAGTGTACCGGTCCTGCAAACCGTCCCCAAGGCTCAGCGTTTTAGGTTTTTATTTTCCAAAGCAACCCGGCATGCCGAATTTCGCCACAAGAGGGCACTGTTACATAACCTCACACGAAAAGGAACAACTTCTGGATCCGTGGAAACATAAAAGCTGGGGTGAAAATCAGTTTAAACCGATCCGCCTCTTTGAAAATCTGGGCATTTTTCGGTGAAAATCGGTACAAACCGAAAACGCCGAGCCTTGACCGCCCGTTAAGTTGCCAGCGACCGGGGTAAATTCCTTGTCGTTTACCCACCGTACTTGGTGAACAGCAGAAGTTGTGATTCTGACAATGTGGGCCCTGTGTGGTGCCAAGTCCTACCCTGCAAGATGAACTCCGGTTCAGTCAGGGTCTCAGTCAACCCCCCCTCTGGCACCTGCCACACCCGTATCTTGGCGTCATCGCCAGCTAGCATAAACAAAGCACACATTTCATACTTCCATGTCCGAACGACACACAATGTATGAACGGTAACATTTCGAGACACAAAACAGTGATGAAGACTACTCTGTAGACACGGACTTAACACACAGCTCACGCCGGTTTACCTCGACACCACACATCAACGCGGAAAACAGATGCGTGATCACACACATTGAACTAATGGTCCTCGGTCACGTGTCTGCAGATCTTCTTTCCAAACCAGCGCTGTACCAGCCGCCTCACTAGTCAGCACACCAACCAGACAGGGATGGAACTATTTTCTTACTTTTAGATTTTTCCCTTTTCTCCCCAATTGTACTACCCCACCCTTTGAGCCGTCCCGGTCGCCGCTCCACCCCCCTCTGCCGAACCGGGGAGGGCTGCAGACTACCACGTGCCTCCTCCGATACACGTGGAGTCGCCAGCCGCTTCTTTTCTCCTGACAGTGAGGAGTTTCTCCAGGGGGACGTAGCATTTTGGAGGCTCATGCTATTCCCCCCGGTTCCCCCTCCCCCCTCTGAACAGGCGCCCCGACCGACCAGAGGAGGCGATAGTGCAGCGACCAGGACATATACCCACATCCGGCTTCCCACCCGCAGACACGGCCAATTGTGCCTGTAGGGACGCCCGGCCAAGCCGGAGGTAACACGGGGGTTCGATCCGGCGATCCCCGTGTTGGTAGGCAACGGAATAGACCGCCACGCCAGCCGGACGCCCCGGGATGGACTAACTATTGAAACAGCTGGTGTAGAGATGGGTTGGAAACCAGCATACAGATGGCCCTACGTGGCACATAACAGTGAGCAGCCAACATGTGCAGATAGATATGCACACACACACACACACACACACACACACACACACACTGTCCCTTACCCACAGCCAGTCTGTGTGTGTCGAAGGGGTCCCAACAGAAGTCGGCGACGTTGACCGAGTTCTGGATGGTGGGCAGGGCCGTGTCCGAGAGCCTGCCGGGCTGAGACAGCTGAAGACATGGGGAGGGACTCATCAGAAACAGACACAGTAAAACGTGCACGGACACACACAGTCGTCTAGTTTCCCCTCCAGTCTTCACTTCAAAAGCTCATCTAACTAAAAGGGAAGGAACCTCCATATGTGTGTCCTTGGATTTTCCCAACAGCCGTTCATCCGCTCGGCTTCACACCTGGCAGGTGTGCCGCTCGGGACCCGGGCTAGGTGCAGTGTCGAGTGCGAAGCTGTTTGGACGGGCCGTTGTCGAGAAAATCGAAGGACAGACATACATATGACATACATATACCTCATTCATACATGCGGTCCTTGCCCCAAATGTTCAGGGGGGCGTCTTGCACGGGGGTCATGTATGAACGGGAGCAGGGGTCGACTTCCAGGGAAATCTGTACCGCTACCTACTCACCATGTGTCCACCATGTACAGGACCCCGTATGGACTCCAGGACCGCGTAGCCTTCCAGGAGACCTGCCGGTCAGGCCGGGTTGTGAACGAAAGCAGCGACGCGGCAGGGGAGCGCACGTGAAGGGTGACGTCCGTCTGACGGAAGACACCTTCACGTGGAGCGGGCGAACCGAGACGCCGCCGATGGCGTTTTTGAGTCCGCGGCGGTCGCCTTGCCTCGCGGGTGATTTGATAACTGCGATAAAAGTTCTTCTCTCTCAAGAATGGCTGAAAACTGGGCAGATCGAGAAACAAGGGCGCTCCTCTCGGTCTGCGCAGAGGATGAAACTGCCGGGCAGCTGTCTGGAGCACGTAAGAGATGCCGGAGTGTATGAGAAAATTACAAGGATTCTACATGAAGGGGCGGTTCGAATCCCCGTGTTACTTCCGGCTTGGTCGGGCATCCCTACAGACACAATAGGCCGTGTGTGCGGGTGGGAAGCCGGATGTGGGTATGTGTCCCGGTCGCCGCACTGGCGCCTCCTCTGGTCGGTCAGAGCACCTGTTCGTGGAGGAGGATGAACTGGGGATCCTCCCCACACGCTAGGGGTAAACTAGGGGGAATAGCATGATCCTCCCACGTGCTACATCCCCCCTGGCGAAAGTCCTCACTGTCAGGTGAAAAGAAGCGGCTGGCGACCCCACATGTATCAGAGGAGGCATGTGGTAGTCTGCAGCCCTCCCTGGATCGGCAGAGGGGGTGTAGCAGTGACCGGGACAGATCGGAAGAGTGGGGTAATTGGCTGGATACAATTAGGGGGGGGAAAGGGGGGGGGATTCTACATGAGCGCGGCATAATGAGGCAGAAGTGCAAAATCTTAAGCTTACCGAAAAGCGGCTGGGCTGTCCCTTGCCTCGTCGATTCCGGCATTGCCATGGCATAGGGTCGAGGCCCAGCGTTTTCGGTTTTTACAGATTTTCGCCGAAAAATACCCAGATTTTTAAACCGATTCCCCCCCCCGGATTTTATGTTTCCACGGATCCAAAAGTCGTTCCTGTTCGTGTGAGGTTACGTAACAGTGCCCTCTTGTGGCCAACCTGGGCATGCTGGATGGCTTTGAAAAATAAAACCCGAAAACGCCGAGCCTTGCTTATGTGGAAAGGCGCAAGATGGAAACGTTCCTGAACTTAGCCGCATGTGTGAACGGGGAAAATCACTAGCGGTGCCTGAAAGGTCATCCCAGCGCTTTACCAGGAACTATGTGTGAAAGACCTTTTACACAGACAGAGACCTTCTTCCCGTGGCGACCGGATGACCAGCGGCACTCTGCCATTGCAACCCACATTATCGTTGAAGGGGGGGGATTACACCCAAGCGGTCACTGCAAGAAAATCTTTTCTAATTGGCTTTGAGTGAAATTAATACTCATTCATCATCGCGAATACTTAATCATGTGCCACGCAGGGCCATGTGCATGCAGGCCCAACCCAACTCTACAGCAGCTGAGTCCACTATTTAGTCCTCCAAAGTCTGGTTGAAGGGTGTGTTAACGAGGGAAATCTGGTGATGTCGTGTTGGGTTGGAATGAAAACCTGCACACAGATGGCCTCCGGTGGCACACAGTCGAGTATCACTTCCTCTAAGTCCATCCTATCTGACGGTCTCATCAGCTACTCATTATTTTTTCGGTATTTTTTATACCCTTATTAGTCACAGTGGAGGCAGACAGGAAATGGGGGGAGAGAGAGAGGGGTGGGACATACACCAAAGGTTGCTGGCTGGATTCGAACCGGCGACGGTGTCGACCACGTGGCCACGTGGTATGTGCTTCTAACCGTTCGGCTACGGAGGCGCCCCACAGCCTCTCGATTAAAAAAAAGTCCCGCTGACTAACCAACTCAACGCAAACGTTTCAGCGTCACCTCAAAGACCGCAATCTGGCCTCCGGCGATGGCCAGGGGTACCGCCACGCGTTGGCGGTTGGCGCAGAAGCCGTCGCACTCGCCGGGTGTCGTGAGGTTGAGGCCCTTCAGGTTCGTGATGTGGCTGTCCTTGTGCATCACCGTCCCCTGGATGTGACGAAACTTCGAGCTGGGCCCTGGGTCAGGGGACAAGAAGGCACGGGTGAACATTTAAAGCTACAATCCTTGCTAGTGTCCTTCTATAACTAAGCGACACCTTCGGTGATACTGGCGAGTCCATTAGTCTTGCAATAGAAGGCCCAAAAAGGACACTTGCTTGCATGCTGCTCCTCAGGATCGTATCTTCAATATAAAATACAGACGTCGCAGAATAAATAGCTTTAACATGTTTAGGAGGGGTAAATTAAGCTCATGTGCACTGTCAGCAAAGGAAGTAATAAAAGGCGTCTGTCCCAAGTGCATACCCAGCAAGCTGTGGATGGCCTTGGCGCTCTGGCTGGGGCTGGGACTGGGGAGGGAGCCTGAAGACAGACCGGAGGAAGGGGAGCGGGATGGGGCGGCGCTGCTGCTGGGCGTGCTCAGCGGACTGCTGGAGTTGGACAGGCCACGTGCCGGCTCCTACAGGAGGTAACGGTGACTGTGAATGCCTTGTGACGGAGGCGTGCGCCCATCGAACCCCGCGGTACTCCAGCGCTGTGCTGGAATTCTCGAAACAAGCTGCCGGCAGTGTGTTTTCTAGCAGTTACACAAGGTGATGCAATGCTTGAATACCTTTGGACGTTTGGAAGCGAGTAAATAGAGAGAGGGGAAAAGACGACAAAATTCGGGCGTCCCTGCAGACACAATTGGCCGTGTCTGCAATTGGGAAGCCGGATGTGGGTATGTGTCCCGGTCGCTGCATTAGCACCTCCTCTGGTCAGTTGGGGCGCCTCTTCAGGGGAGACTATGTCCCCCCTAGTGAAACGCCTCACTGTCAGGTGAAAAGAAGTGGCTGGCGACTCCACATGTATGGGAGGAGGCACGTGGTAGTCTGCAGCCCTCCCCGGATCGGCAGAGGAGGTGGAGCAGCGACCGGGACGGCTCGGAAGAGTGGGGTAATTGGCCAAGCACAAATGGGGAGAAAAAGGAGGGGGGGGGAGAAAACAAGCAGAAACCACACTACGCAACAACTCCTTCATCCTCTTTTCTTATCTGTCACTCACCTCCTTGCTCCCCGCAGTGTGCGGTTCCTTCTTTGCGAGTGGAGCCCGATTGGCTGCCGGAGCCTTAGGTTTTGGCCGCTTGTCTGGGTGGAGGCTGACTTTCTCCACCTACAGGACAAACAACGGTAGACGCTTGAGGAGAGACAGTATGGCGCTGTAGGTCATCCACGATGGCCGCGGAGCCAATCGTTTGGCTGCCGATTGTGAGAGGCGCAGGGGGTGACGGGGGCAGGCGGTACCTGTTTGTTGCCTCCTTTCCACCAGTCTTCACCCGACTGGGCTGCATCGAAACCCGCCGTGTCCGGAAACAGGTCGGCGTGGAAGTCCTGGCCCGACTGTTGGAAAAAGACACACACACGTATTGACAGCTAATAGCTGGGTTCTGCACCGCGCCCGTAAGAGATTTGTGTTATTGACCTTGCAAACCGCTGGCCGCTGCAAGACCTCAGCAAGACCTCAGCAAGACCTCAGCAGGACTCAGGGATGGACTTGCAGAGCTTTTTACCGTCCTCGCTGAAATACTGTACGGCAATGTACTGGTGGTAGCTTTTATTTTTGTTGCTGTGTGATTGGACTGCAGTAGCAGCTGGTGAAGCCCCGTCTATTAATGGTCAATGTGAAAATTTATGGTAATGAACAACGTCGTGGAACGCTAACGCCGGCACCTCGACTTGTTTCCCGGGATCTGACACGTCTTTAAGCGTTAGAAACCCTGAGGCGCACATCTACGTCCACATTCATTTCAACAGAGCTCTAAAGCCGTATGTCATAAAGTGGCGGTGTGCTTTTACAGACTACATTTCCTTGCGGCTCAGGAAAGACTTGACTCCAGACGCACTGAACTTATGTTAAAGATGCATCTGTCGGGGCGCCCGGGCAGCGTGGCGGTCTATTCCGTTGCCTACCAACGCGGGGATCGCCGGTTCGAATCCCCGTGTTGACCGAATCCCCGGCTTGGTCGGGCGCCCCTACAGACACAATTGGCCGGATGTGGGTGTGTGTCCTGGTCGCTGCACTAGCGCCTCCTCTGATCGGTCGGGGCGCCTGTTCAGGCGTAGCGCGATCCTCCCACGCGCTACGCCCCCCCCTGGTGAAACTCCTCGCTGTCGGGTGAAAAGAAGCGGCCGGCGACTCCACGTGTGTCGGAGGAGGCGCGTGGGAGTCTGCAGCCCTCCCCGGGTCGGCAGAGAGGGGGGTGGAGCAGCGGCCGGGACGGCTCGGAAGAGTGGGGTAATTGGCCGGATACAACTGGGGAGAAAAAGGAGGGGGGGGAGAATCCGAAAAACCCAAAACCCATCTGTCACTGGTGTGTCAAGCCAGCAGCGCTACAGGTTGTGCCCACCTTGCGAGGGACGTGGTAGCTGATGGGTATGATGACGCTGTCTGTCAGCTGCAGGACCCGCATCACTTCACAGGACGTGACATCCAGGGTCAGCTTCGGCACAACGGCGACCCCTCGTGTCGCGGCGTCTGTCAGGCAGTGGCTCACTGGAGAAGCAAAATGAAGAGGGGGGGGGAGAGAGATAGGGTAAGAAAGACAAAACACGGGGCAGAGACCTACGAAGGAGGGGAATGCATGTGATGGCCGTCATCTGCTGACGACAGAGTCCCACCTTGCGAGAGGAACGGTTCTGTAGCAGTGACTTCAAA
Source organism: Lampris incognitus (assembly GCF_029633865.1). Taxonomy (NCBI): domain Eukaryota; kingdom Metazoa; phylum Chordata; class Actinopteri; order Lampriformes; family Lampridae; genus Lampris; species Lampris incognitus. The sequence goes on along the minus strand of NC_079220.1, from coordinate 52,094,446 downwards.
GCAGTCGACGCCAGCTTCACCCTGTGGACAAACAGGGCGTTTCTGTCAAATTGAGCTTGATTTAAAGCATCGGCATCGTTAGATGAACACTTCAACCTAATCATAATCACGACTGGACACTGAATATGCTAACGAGAGAGATCTCACCATGCCAGTCACGACGAGCAGGCCGGTGTCGGCGTCAAACAAAGGCATCAGAGTCCTGGAAGTGGGGAAGAGGAGAGTGATGATGAGGGAGGAAGAGGAAAAGAAAAGGATGCAAAAATTCAAATTAACCATTCAAACTCATCCTCGTCGAGTAGCCTGTGGTTACGTAATCCTTCGAACGGCACAGGGAGGCTGCAGGGTAACCTCTGTAACCACTAGATGGGGGAATATTTCCACTATTGGGGCAAAAACCGCTCTGTTCTTTTTTTTCTTTGCAGGCTCGGCTGCAACATTCGTGCAACTATGATAATAATGGTAGTGGGCAGCAGTCATTATAAAGAATAACAACTGAGCTCAACCATGAAAACACATTAAGTAGAACATATGCACAATCTCGTACAATCACGTTCACTCACACCGGTAATGGGCAGGGGCGAGTCCCCCTCGCTGAATATGAGGTTAAAAAGCTGTTTACAAGAGTGAAAAACCTCCTCAATGGAGTGAGGGGCGGAAGGCGAGGATTTTGTCAAATAGTGCCGAGTACTCCATAGTCTGAATGAAAACAGATGGACCGCGAGGGTATGGGTTGCATTATGCTGTCGCCGTTTCACAAATGTGCAACTCGGCCCGTGTTAATGTGCCGCTCTGCCGGGTTCTCCATCGTGGAAAACGCTGCGAACGAGCACAAACCCAGACCGTATCGCTCACACTGCCTCCAACAAAATCACTGGCTTTCCCGCGATCCAGCCTTTTAAAGACCTCAATAGCGAAGCCAAACAAACAGCACACGACCCCGGATGCCCCCTCGACCCATTCTCCACTCCACCCCCATCTGGTAAAAGGTATGAGGTTCATAGCCTGGGGAAGAGCATTGCTTTGGCAGAAGATTTGTCCCCTCTACAACCGAGGCCTTAAAGCGAAGAACCCCAGTGATGGTCTAGTCTCTGCCCAAGTGTTAATTACCCCACCCTTCCGAGCCGCCCCGGTTGCCGCTCCACCCCTTCTGCCGATCCGGGGAGGGCTGCAGGCTACCACACGCCTCCTCCGATACACGTGGAGTCGCCAGCCGCTTCTCTTCACCTGACAGTGAGGAGTTTCGCCAGGGGGACATAGCGCTACCCCCCCCCAGTTCCCCCTCCCCCCCGAACAGGCAACACACCCACATCCGGCTTCCCACCCGCAGACACGGCCGATTGTGTCTGTAGGGACGCCCGACCAGGCCGGAGGTAACCGGCGATCCCCATGTTGGTAGGCAACGGAATAGACCGCCACGCTAGCAGGATGCCCCTGTACTCCTGTCTTATTGTATGCATGGGTATGTATATATGGAAGCACGTATGATGTTGAACGTGTTTTCTGATGTGATGAACTTGTATTTTCGATGTATTGCAGGCTACAGCAACAAATGTCCTCAAGTAGGACAATTAAGAATCAATCAAACTCTAGCCAGCTAGCTAGCGAGCTATCTGTCTAGCTAGCTAGCTAGCTATCTATCAATCTTCACTCCAGAGAACCAGAACCAAAACCTCTTGGCCTGGAAAAAAAAATACTCCACAAGGCCACAGTCACCTGCTTCCTCCCATGATCTGCAGTAAAGCAGATTGAGGGATGAAGAAATCCCACGAGCTTTCAGCTAAACAGGGGAGAAATACAACTGGCCACGGAGAACAAACCAAACAGGAAATAACGGCTTAGACTAAGGCGCACTTGCATAAACACGGGCACGGCTGGCAAACGTCCCTCGATCTGTCTCGCTCTTCATCCCTCTCTAACTCTTCCCTCGTGTTCCCTTCCCCTCCATCTCTGCCGCTTATATACCCGTCCTCCCCTTCTACCAGGCCTTTGTCTGACGAACCTATACGAGGCCACGGTGACGACTGACACGCTGCGTTACTTTCCAGGGGATTTCCAAGGACAGCGGAGGACAGCGTTGTGGTAGCCGAGCAAACCACTTCACATCAGAGGACCACTGAGCCATGTGGCAGATACAGGCCTGACAGAAGTGGAGAGGCAGCAAGATTAAGTGGGTTAAGATGATGACCTAGTGTAGTGGAGCTATTCTAGAGAACGGCCGCATGCCTAGCCACACATCAACCATGAATGACGGTGTAGTGACGTAGTGCTCTATATAGGACAATCATAATGACAGACTTGGTATGGCTAACTGCGACGAATGTGCATGGGGACATGCAAGTGGATGCAGTGAGTGCATGCGCGCAATGCATTCGTGCAGAACTTGGAAATGCGGCGGCATTAACAGTGAAAGCATTTTTGCTATTTGCAAAACAAACCTCCCCGAGTTTATGATTAACCACCTAGTAAAATTGGCTACCGTGGGAGCTTAGAGTCACTTAAACATCCTGCATTTTAAAGATTCTCTGTCTACGGCCCTGAGGCTCTTGATAATGGGGTGTTTTTTTTTTCCTGAGTCCAGTAATGAACGTTTCAAGGAGAAACATGTGCTCATAGCAGCTAATAGTAATAACAGTTGTGACTACAGACCAGGACAACTCGTGTTCGAGCCCGGACAAAATGTTCCCCCGCAAAGTCAAATAGCAGAAGTCTGAGAATGAAATAAAAGGCTCCCGCTATTCCTGGCACAATCAGGCGAACCCACCTGCCGGAGTACGAGACGCCACACTGTGCTCCTTACCCCACTTAAGGTGTGCTGCCCAGGTTGAGGCTGATTTGAGTGGAACTAATTGGGGAGCAGGGGCAGTGTTGGTGGTGGGACGTTTGTGTGGGGGTCCTCCCTCACTTCTCTTCCCTCTCTCTCTCTCTCTCTCTCTCTCTCTCTCTCTCTCTCTCTCTCTCTCACTCTCTCTCAGATTGTCTCTCTGCTGGGCCCCCTTTCAACACCTCTACCCCTTCTGCCCTCTTCCTTCGCTTGACAGCCAGGTCTCTGAAGCAGGCTATAGGCGGCCACGCCTCACTGGCACACCCTCTGTATTCCCATGTCCAAGTCGGGCCACAGGGAGTCCCTAAACTCCTCCATTCCCACACCCCTCCGGCAAGTCGTCCCCCCCTTCCTCGCTACCTCTTCAGCCAACACTACCTTGTACAATTATATCGCCAAAATTGCCTTCACTTTCTACGCGGTCTTATCTCTGGCTTTCTCACAGTACGTGTACAACAAGTTAAACAGCCACATAATGGGAGTGCAGCTTTATCGCTGATAATGGCCTCTGTTTACTATCGCGGTTCATGCTCCACCTCACCACCGGGCCTGTTTTCCCACACAGGGAAACACACACACACACACACACACACACACACAAATCACAAAACGTGTGTGTAAATATACATGCTCTTGGATGTACGCACACATATTTGACACACACAGCATGGAGAACGACCCGGATTTCACTCCTACCTGAAACGACCACGGGCGGTCAAAATGACCGCCGGTTTTTAAACTCTCTATTCTGCCAAGATAAATACCCAGCTGGGATATTAACGCATTAAATGTGTTAGTATGTCTGTTATGAAACTAACTGAGGATATTAATGCATTAAATGTGGTAGTATGTCTGTTATGAAACTAACTCACACCGAAATTAACATTTGAACAAATTTAATACAATTTAAAATGGCCGCCGTCCAACGCCTGCAAACACTGCGAGGCGTCGGTGGCGGTCATGGTGCGTCTGCACCCAGACATGTTGGCGATACTAGAAATCAAGTTGAGACTATCACTCTGCACCGGAGGACGCGTTATAAACAGTCACATGACGCTTACGAGCACGCGCCAACCTGATCATAACTTTGTTGTGCAAGTGGTCTAAAACTCGTTTTGATGCACATATACGCACTTTTATGACAATTCAGGGAGCGGCAGGTCTGTATCTATCCCCCCCCCCCCCACAACGTTATTAAACTTTGAAAATCCAAAACGGCCATAATGACCACCTCGGTGGCTCAGGACAACGCTAATAACAACACACAAATACGTTGGCACGGGGTTAAACCTCAGATTGGGGCAGGAGATCACATGGGCCAATTGTGAATGAACAGGGGGGTTGTAAGGGGCTTCATTCATTCATGCTCTTAGAAGAGAAACTAAACGTGTGTGTGTGTGTGTGGGTGGGTGGGTGGGGGGGGCTGATCATGCCTTCTACTCTAATCCAGATATAATCTCCTTTCAGTACAGCGTTGGGGCTATGACTAGAGCAGGGGTAACTGCACACAAGCCCACATAAGCACATGGCACAAACACGCACACAAGCATTATATGATTTATATATATATATATGCAGCATAGCTCAGCCCTGCCTAGCAGCTGGTCATCTGGTTCCCCCCGACACCTCCACACCTCTCTGATTTTCCAGCACTCTGGGGAACGTCTTCCTCGTGCTCCAGAAATCCACCTGGCTTGACTCTGTCACAAACACTCCGCCGCTATCTGCGATTACACAGGGCAGCGAGTGTAGAAAACCGCCTCGTCTGCCATCGCCTGACACCGGCCCTAATATGCAGCATAAAATGACCTTAAGGCCATGACAGCAGCCTTCAGCGCCTGCAGATACAGTGGCCATATTTCTTTATTACTCACATGTGCGTGTGCGCAAAAGTGTGTGACAGACAGACAGACAGACAGACAGACAGACAGACAGACAGACAGACAGAGAGAGAGAGAGAGGGAGAGAGAGAGAGAGAGAGAGAGAGAGAGAGAGAGAGAGAGAGAGAGAGAGAGAGAGAGAGAGAGAGAGAGAGAGAGAGAGAGGGCACTAATGTGTTGGAGAGAGAAAGTCTACCCGGGTGTAGTATGAGTATGGGAATGCTTGGCCGCTTGATAGTGCTGCAGATAGATTGTCAGAATAATTAAATAATGGGGGAGGGGGGGCAGACAAGTGGACAGGTGGATGACAGATGGAGGTGAGGGGGAGGTGGCTGGGAGCTTTGCAGGGGAGCAGAGAGGGAGAGACTATGGAGTGGGGGGGGGGGGCCATAGGTGACGTGCTTTTGCATCTGTGTCATGGCCGCATGTGGTGAGGAGACAACAGTGCTACACAGTGGACAGCCACTGGAGCCTGACCAAGTCAACGTGTCCAGTCACCAGACAAATAGCAGCAAGCAAGGGAATGACGCAAGCAGATTTTGGACATTCATAATCTCTCTCTCTCTCTCCCTCTCTCTCTCTCTCTCTCTCTCTCTCTCTCTCACACACACACAGGGTTCACCCCGGTGCAGACATAAGGACACTGTTTCACAGTGATAGCATCAGACATGCGCAGCAGTGTTGGAGCTAATAACAGTGACCCGTAGGGCTACAGGGCTGTGGGCGGCGCTACAACCACCAGATCAGTATCGGTCAAAGGCACCTTTCTCTGCAGTAGGAGACCCTGCCCTGTGGCAGACCCTGCCCTTTATCCAGTCATGGGCTTATTATCAAACACCGCCTTGACACCACAATAACCCACAGTCAACAGGTTGGCCGGAAAGTGGAAAAGACAGGCCTCCGCCTTCGGGACATAGGAACCAAAAATAAGGCAACCGCTCGTCCGCGCCTCCACTTGCGCTTCAGTATCTAGATGTTATCCGAGGCCTGTGCATTCTTGTTGTGTGTTCTCTCTCTTGCCTATTTCAACACATTTTCTAGCTTATTTATTGCCACGCGAGCCTTGCAAAGTTCGGTGACTGGACTCCGCATGAAGAGCGCGGTCAAACGCGCCCATCTCCCGAGGTTCGAGCGACTTGCTGGACGACGTGTCTAAACCTCGTCCTTCTCTATCAGGGGGAGGAAGGGAATCAACCCGGCGCAAAATCACAATACTATGCCGTGGTGAGGTTAACACACATCTCTGAATGTCGGAACTGTTTGAATGCTTACTCAGGGAGGCATCCGCATGATTTAAGCATTCATAAGATATGGGGCAGAAACACCCTTGCATTTTATAGGAGTTTGCTCCTTTTCGGGGGGAGGGGAAAGCGGGGGGGAATGGCGTGATCCTCCCACGTGCGTCCCCCTGGCGAAACTCCTCACTGTCAGGTGAAAAGAAGCGGCTGGCGACTCCACATGTACGGGAGGAGGCACGTGGTAGTCTGCAGCCCTCCCCGGATCGGCGGAGGGGGTGGAGCAGCGACCGGGACGGCTCGGAAGAGTGGGGTAATTGGCCAAATTCAACTGGGGGGAGGGGGGGGGATAAATAAATAAATAAATCCCAGTGGGAATGAGTGAGAGGTGGCAGGGCTATCGCTAAGATAAAGGTTCTGCAGAACTGTGCATGCACACAGTCCATTTCATCAGCTCTGGGGTCACCCAGGACACCCGGGGTCAGCAGCTCACGCACCTGTTGCTAGTCATCTTTGGAGACCCGTTCGTCACTTACCGGGGTCGAAAATGTTGGTTCCCTGCCTTCTCTCTACTACCGAGGCCGAAGGCCAGAGTCAGTAAGCACAAAATAATGTTTTGACTAGACGGAGGAGCTCACAAGGACACAGGGTCGGCCACAACAAAAACAGTTGCCGGGAGCCAGCGGGCCACTTTCGATGCTCGAATGTGAGCTCTTGCGTCGACTTTCCCAGTGGTTCGCTTTGACGTGAGGTCAAAGGTCAAAACGGACTCGCTTTCTCACTCGGGTCTGTGTGCACGCAAAGAGAGATGGGAAGGTCAATGGCAGATCTATGAAAAAAAGTCTACAAAAGCACGCACATCCAAGTGATAAACACTCGGTGCTGGAAAGACAAACATGAGGAAAACGGAATAATAGAGTAGTCTGCACACTAGATAATACCCCCATGGCACACTAGATAATACCCCCATGAATATTTAATGGTATACCAACGAGTGATGTTTCAAGCGTTTAAGCTCGAGTTAAGTTGGTCTGAAGAAGAGCTTAAACGCTCCAGCGTCACTTGGTGGTATACCGTTAAATGTTCATGGGGGTATTATCTAGAGTGCAGACTCTGTGTGTGTGTGTGTGTGTGGGGGGGGGTTAAAGGTAGACCAGAGCAGTGGTTCTCAACCTTGTTGGGGTCCTGGACCCCCTGCGTATTTTTGATTTACCCTGAGGACCCCTCCACCTGATCTTGGGGGAGGGGGGTTGCAATTTGATAGAAACATTAGAAACTGCATTTTAAATTGCATTATAGCATTTATTCACTCTTTGGGGCAAAAATAAGAGCTTTCAGTTGTAACTTAGATATAGTTAACAAAACAGAATTCTTATGCAGTAACTTTCAGATATATGTAACAAAACAGAATATGTATTCAGTAACTTTCAGATATATGTAACAACAGAATTTTTATGCAGTAACTTTTAACAATGCAAACGGGAGCGAGATCTCTTATTAAAATACAATAAATTACACTTGTGAAACAGAGGTAATTAGAGAAAAAAGTCCTGTTACCCTTTATAGTTTAGGTAGATAAAGGTCTCAGTCACATTTGAGTAAAATAATCCTATTTCTATAAATGTCATAGGATATTTTTTTAAAGATATTTTATTTTCACGGACCCCTTGCAATTACACCACGGACCACTAGGGGTCCGCGGACCCCCGGTTGAGAAACACTGGACCAGAGAACTGTGGCGGGACGAAGGGTAGGCTGTTACCAAACAGCCGATACCTTCAGCTTCTTTTCTGGCCTCACGGCACGATCTTCTCGGGGTAAATATTTTCCCGGCTAAGGCCCCCTTTAAACGACCTTGTTTTTTTTTAAAACGGGCAGAACGTTAGCTACCTAAAAATGCGCTAAACATGCGACAAGGGGGCCTTAGCCGGGAAACTATTTTACCCCTAGAAGATCGCGCCGTGACGTGATTTGACGAGCCATTTTGGCGTCGCGCCGTTGGTCACGCCACAACTAATCATGTGAACGCGCTAACCGCTCCAACCAATCACCTTCAACATAGCTCCGGCACCGGCCCGACCACTGGACAGCTCACCTGCCAGTCCCAACGTGGGAGCCAATCAGAGTAGTGCATTTCAAAAGTGCGCCACACCCACTGGAAACGGTGCGTTTTCTCCACGGGGGAGAAAGAAAAGCCGGAACAAATTGTTAGAAAATAATCGATTTGAATTTTTTCTTTTCTTTCTCAACGAAACCTTATGAATATACTTCACAGACGTCGGGATGAATGAATGAATTACGACCCGTCTAACCGCGAAAGGAGAACTGTATCGCAGGCAATAATTCGATGCGTTCGGTCGCATTTCCCTCAGCGGCTCTTTTAGGCCCGGGCGTGCTGAGCTACCGTCGCTGATGGAGGACAGGCGGGTGGAGTTGGTGGTGTCCCTGCACAGACCACGAGCTGGCTCTCAGATGGGTCATTAGTTTGGGGAGAAAAGAGCATTGCGCAACGTTCTCCTGGTGAAACTCCCCGCTGTCAGGGGAAAAGAAGCGGCTGGCGACTCCACATGTACGGGAGGAGGCACGTGGTAGTCTGCAGCCCTCCCCGGATCGGCGGAGGGGGTGGAGCAGCGACCGGAACAGCTCGGAAGAGTGGGGTAATTGGCCAAATTCAACTGGGGGGAGGGGGGGGGATAAATAAATACATAAATCCCAGTGGGGATGAGTGAGAGGTGGCAGGGCTATCGCTAAGATAAAGGTTCTGCAGAACTGTGCATGCACACAGTCCATTTCATCAGCTCTGGGGTCACCCAGGACACCCGGGGTCAGCAGCTCACGCACCTGTTGCTAGCCATCTTTGGAGACCCGTTCGTCACTTACCGGGGTCGAAAATGTTGGTTCCCTGCCTTCTCTCTACTACCAAGGCCGAAGGCCAGAGTCAGTAAGCACAAAATAATGTTTTGACTAGACGGAGGAGCTCACAAGGACACAGGGTCGGCCACAACAAAAACAGTTGCCGGGAGCCGGCGGGCCACTTTCGATGCTCGAATGTGAGCTCTTGCGTCGACTTTCCCAGTGGTTCGCTTTGACGTGAGGTCAAAGGTCAAAACGGACTCGCTTTCTCACTCGGGTCTGTGTGCACGCAAAGAGAGATGGGAAGGTCAATGGCAGATCTATGAGAAAAAAAAGTCTACAAAAGCACGCACATCCAAGGGATAAACACTCGGTGCTGGAAAGACAAACATGAGGAAAACGGAATAATAGAGTAGTCTGCACACTAGATAATACCCCCATGGCACACTAGATAATACCCCCATGAATATTTAATGGTATACCAACGAGTGATGTTTCAAGCATTTAAGCTCGAGTTAAGTTGGTCTGAAGAAGAGCTTAAACGCTCCAGCGTCACTTGGTGGTATACCGTTAAATGTTCATGGGGGTATTATCTAGAGTGCAGACTCTGTGTGTGTGTGTGTGTGTGTGGGGGGGGGGTTAAAGGTAGACCAGAGCAGTGGTTCTCAACCTTGTTGGGGTCCTGGACCCCCTGCGTATTTTTGATCTACCCTGAGGACCCCTCCACCTGATCTTGGGGGAGGGGGGTTGCAATTTGATAGAAACATTAGAAACTGCATTTTAAATTGCATTATAGCATTTATTCACTCTTTGGGGCAAAAATAAGAGCTTTCAGTTGTAACTTAGATATAGTTAACAAAACAGAATTCTTATGCAGTAACTTTCAGATATATGTAACAAAACAGAATATGTATTCAGTAACTTTCAGATATATGTAACAAAACAGAATTTTTATGCAGTAACTTTTAACAATGCAAACGGGAGCGAGCTCTCTTATTAAAATACAATAAATTACACTTGTGAAACAGATGTAATTAGAGAAAAAAGTCGTGTTACCCTTTATAGTTTAGGTAGATAAAGGTCTCAGTCACATTTGAGTAAAATAATCCTATTTCTATAAATGTCATAGGATATTTTTTTTAAAGATATTTTATTTTCACGGACCCCTTGCAATTACACCACGGACCACTAGGGGTCCGCGGACCCCCGGTTGAGAAACACTGGACCAGAGAACTGTGGCGGGACGAAGGGTAGGCTGTTACCAAACAGCCGATACCTT